>NC_048218.1:173559750-173598595 GCF_002007445.2 Ailuropoda melanoleuca
ACAGCTATATGCAAAAGAATGATGCTTGACCACTCTCTCACACCGTACACAAAGATAAACTCCAAATGGATCAAAGGCCTCGATGTGAGTCAGGAATCCATTGAAATCCTAGAGGAGAACATAGGCTGCAACCTTTTTGATATCGGCCACAGCAGCTTTTTTCATGATACATCTCCAAAGGCAAGAGAAACAAAAGAAAAAATGAACTTGTGGGGCTTAATCAAAATAAAAACCTTCTGTAGAGCCAAGGAAATAGTCAAAAAAACTTAGAGGTAGCCCACAGAATGGGAGAATATATTTGCAAATGACACTACAGATAAAAGACTGGTATACAAAGAACTTCTCAAACTCAATACATGAGAAGCAAATAATCAAATGAAAAAATGGGCAGAAGATATGAACAGACACTATTCCAATGAAGACATACAAATGGCTAACAGACACATGAAAAAATGTTCAAAATCCTTAGCCATCAGGGAAATTCATATCAAAACCACATTGAGATACCACCTTATGCCAGTTAGAATGGCAAGAATTGACAAGGCAGAAAATAACAAATTTTGGAGAGGAAGTTGAGAAAGGGGATCCCTCTTACACTGTTGGTGGGAATGCAAGTTGGTATAGCCACTTTGGATAACAGTGTGGAGGTCCCTTAAATAGCTAAAAATTGAGCTACCCTATGATCCAGCAATTGCACTACTGGGTATTTACCCCAAAGATACAGATGTAGTGAAGAGAAGTGTCATATGCACCCCAATGTTCATAGCAGCATTGTCCAGAATAGCTAAATTGTGGAAGGAGCCGAGATGCCCTTCAACAGATGAGTGGATAAAGAAGATGTGGTCCATATATATAATGGAATATTTCTAAGCCATCAGAAAGAATGATTATACAACATTTACAGAAACATGGACAGGACTGGAGGAGATTATGCTAAGTGAAATAAGTCAAGCAGAGAATGACAATTATCATATGGTTTCACTCATTTATGGAACATAAGAAGGGGGAAGATCAGTAGGAGAAGGAAGGAAAGAATGGAGCGGGGGTAAACAGAAGGGGGAATGGACCATGAGAGACTATGGACTCAGGGAAACAAACTGAGGTTTTCAGTGGGGAGGGGTGTGGGGGATGGGCTAGCTGGGTGATGGGTATTAAGGAGGGCACATATTGTATGGAGCACTGGGTGTTGTATGCAGGGAATGAATCGTGGAACACTACATCAACGACTAAGGATATACTGTATGGTGACTAACATAACATAATAAAAAATTATTTAAAAAAATAGTCAATGGAAGAGACTTAGAAATGGCCCAGATGTTGGAAAAATGAGAAATATACTTTAAAGTCAGTATGATAAAAATGCTAAAGTTTCTAATGAAAAAGGTAGCTATCAAGAGAAAAGAGGTGATGATTTTAGCAGAGATATGGATGTTATAAAAAATACTGGAAATGAAAAAATAATATCAAAAATAAAGAATATATTGGCTGTGCTTAACAACAGACTGACTATTGAAGAGGAAAAGACTGTCAAATTCATGACAAGTCAATGAAAAGATTGAAACTAAAATACAAAAGAAAAAGAGTGAAATAAATGCAAGATAAAATGTCTCAGACCTATGAAATGATCATATAGTCTAAAATATGGTTTTCAAACCTTGGCACTATTGAAATTTTGGACCAGAGACGTGCTTGTTGTGGGAGGATTTCCTGTGCATTGCAGGATGTCTAGCAGCATCCCGGGTCCCAACCCACCATATGGAAGTAGCAAACATCCTTCTAGTTTAGAGAACCAAAAATGTGTCTAGACATTGTCAAATGTTTCCTGGGGGACAGTATTGCTCCTAGTTGATAACCAGTGGTGTAAAATACATTTACAGATGGCGATGGGAAGAGGCGGGAATGGGACAAAGGAAGTATTTGAAGAGCTACTAGATGAGAACTTTAAAAGCAATTGATGAAAGACTTCAACCTATATTTCTAAGAAGTTAAGTGGAAAAAAAACCCACAGAGCAAATAGAATCCACACATTGGCATATCATAGCCAATGACGAAGAGCAGATATGGACACTAGGTACAAATTTAAAAGATGGAAAAAGATGGAAAAAGATGGAAAAAGATGGAAAAAGATACATTACATACAAGGTAACATGACACTAAATACTGCTGACCACTCAGCAGAAGCAAAATAGACCAAAAAGCAGTGGAGCAATATCTTTAAATTGCTTAAAATTAAAAAAAAAAAAAATCTGACAACAGTCCACAGAGGAATAGCCTTTGGAATGTAGGTGAATAAAGCTGTTTCAGNACCTATATTTCTAAGAAGTTAAGTGGAAAAAAAACCCACAGAGCAAATAGAATCCACACATTGGCATATCATAGCCAATGACAAAGAGCAGATATGGACACTAGGTACAAATTTAAAAGATGGAAAAAGATACATTACATACAAGGTAACATGACACTAAATACTGCTGACCACTCAGCAGAAGCAAAATAGACCAAAAAGCAATGGAACAGTATCTTTAAATTGCTTAAAATTAAAAAAAAAAAAATCTGACAACAGTCCACAGAGGAATAGCCTTTGGAATGTAGGTGAATAAAGCTGTTTCAGGGTCAGAGTTTTTAAGAATTTGTCTGGAGCAGATCTGCACTACAAAGATGGCTAAAATAAGTTATTCAGGATAAAAGTGAATAGTTGGCCCTTTAACAATGTAGGGGTTAGGGATGCCAACCTCCCACACTTGAAAAAACACATATAACTTTTGACTTCCCTAAATCTTAACTACTAATAGTTTACTGTTGACCAGAAATTTTAGTGATAACCTATAGTTGATTAACACATATTTTGTATGCTATATGTATTATATAGTATATTCTTACAATAAAGGAAGCTATAGAAAAGACAATGTTATTAAGAAAATCATAAGGAAGAGAAAATACATTTACAGTACTGTATCAAGTGGATCTGTGCAGTTCCATCGCATGTTGTTCAAGGAAGAGTCAATGCCAGATGGAAGTGTAAGGTGAATTTGTAAGAAAGAATAAAGACCACACTCCAAATAAATTTAGACCCTTGATATAATTCACACCAAAATCCAGCAGGCTCTTTTGAAAAAATAGACAAGCTATTTCCAAAATTCATATGAAATTTCATTCTGGAACAGCCATAACAATGGTGAAAAACAAAAATCTTGGTGGACTTTCACCACCTGGTTTCAATACTTACTATAAAGCTACAATAATTAAGATAATGTGGTCTTGGTATAATGGAGAGACAAATATTTCAGACAAACAATAAAATTTGTGTGAGTCAAAAAAAAATGAGTAATTGATTTTTAACAAGCCATCAGGGCAATCCATTGGGAAATACATTTTAAAAAATAAATGGTGCTTAACAGCTGGTTGAATTTGTGAAAAAATAGGATCCTGACCCCAATCTCATTCTGTCAATGAAAATTAATTGAGATTAATAATAGGCATAAAATAAACCCCAACAACAGTAAAGTATTTCAAAAAAAATAAAGAATATCTTCAAGATCTTGAGAAATGTTTACTTGGTTAGAATACAGACTTCAGTAAAAGAAAAACACTGATAAAATGTATTTTTGTAAACATTATAATTTCTGCTTTAAAAAATTATAAGATTGATAGAAAGTTATAGTCTAGGAAAAACATGTTCTTACCACATATATCTGAAAGAAAGATTTTTACACAGACTATAAAAAGCCCTACTAAAATCCACAATAAAATGATTAACAACTCAATGTAAGAATCGAGAAAATACTTGAACAGCTATTTCAAAAAAATACAAATGAACAGCCAATAAGCAAATGAAAATGCAAATTAAAACCACGGTAATATACTATTTCACAACACAAGATGGGTAAAATTGAAAAGACTGACACACTAACTATTTCCATCTATTTGGAGAAATAGAGTTCTCATGTATTGGTGGTAAGAGTACAAAATGTTCACGTGGTTTGGAAAATTGAGCATTTCTTATTCATTCAATATAATCTACCCAATGACTGTGATTTTACCCCTGCTATTGACCCAAGAGAAAAGAAAACATATGTCTACAAAAGAGTTGTACAAGGAAGTTTATAGCAGCTTCATTCTTAATAGCCAAAGAGTTGAAACAACCTGAAGTCCATTTACAGGAAAATGGATAAACTTACAGGAAAATGGATTCCTTATCAAAAGGAATACTCCTCAGGAATAACTTTTTTTTTTTTTAATAAGAACAATCTGATGGTTCAGGCAGCAACAGGGATGAATTCAACATGGATTAATCATGTGAAAGTGGTCAGATACAAAAGAATATAATGTACACTATACCATTTTTATAAATTTCAAGAATGAGCAAAACTTAAAAAAAATGCATTAGAAAGTTGAAAGTGATATAGTGTAGATTTAGTAAATAGAAGCAGGACAGGAATTTTCTATGACAATGAAAATATTCCATATCTTAAGGGCATTGGTGCTTACCCAGGTGGATACTTGAGTAAAAAGGTATTAAGTTGGACACGTAAGGGTAATGCATGTTACCCTCATGTTACCCTCATGTTATCCTCAAAATAAAATAGAAAAAAGGCAACCCAATAAAACAAAAGGACAAAAACCTGGCAGTTTGTAAAAGAAGATACACAGATGGCTAGAAAGCACATAGAAGATGCTTTCCTACTTCTACTAAAATCAGAGGCTCCCGTGGTATCTACCAGTTAAAAAATTGTGAGGTGACGTGAAACCACCTCCATGAGCCATCAGTGAAGCAACTTTCCAGTCAAGACATGTGAAGCTAGTGACTGAACACTGGAATATGGGGTCTACTGCAGCCCTCCCACTGGTCCCTCCTGATCTTTGTAAGCTGGGGCTGCACACTGGAATATGACTGTAAAGGAAAACAAAATCTGCATCTCCATGCCCTTGTTTTTCAAAGCCAAAATGAGGAAGAAGGTGGTGTTTGCTTCATTTTTTATTTTCAAGCATGCAAAAGTACATGTAATTGGTGGAACGTATCTTGGATGCAGGCTAGCTCTAAGAGAGTGCCCACTAGAAGGACATTGGGATGGAGACCTAGTGCCCAACAGAGGTGGTTACCATGATTATTTACATTTTGCAGACATTGAGACTTAGAAATGTTATTTAGTTTGTTATTAAGGCTGGAAATTGAACACTAAATTTTAGATTTCTAACCATTAAGCTGTACTTAATAAGTTACACTCAATTTTTCTTTGCATATTGCTTACTTTACTTCAACATTTTATGTTATCTTTGCTCCAAGGTCTACGATCCAGAGGATAATGACATTGGAAGTCTTGTTTGGAATATTTGACAGAGTTTTCATCATCTGAGGGTTACTTTTTTTTTTTAATCCAAACATTTTTAGTTACTCATTTTCAATTAAATGGAACATAATTATATGATTAGACTCAGATGAGTTACAGGGAAATTCACCAATCTAATTGAAACTAAAAATAATTGGAAAGCCTATCTATGATGCCCCAAACTGTAAGAAATATATACTTTGGCTTTATCAGTGAATTTGCACTGAAAATTATTCTGGGCCTGCAAAGGCAAAGCTCATTATAGAGAATGGTATTGCAGAATTTTACTACATATTCTGAGTCCATATACCAAATTACTAAAGAACATCATTCTGGGTCCCTCAAAGTTATATTTCATATTTTACTTTGCAAATTACTTCGAAATTCATTCTTCCATCTTGGCATGAGATTAGTTCAGCCACCTAAAGGCTATCAGCAGTCTCTTTGAGTGACAGGCTTCTCAGTTTTAATTTGCACTTCAAAGCATCAGTTTGTAGTTAAGAGAAACCGAAGACCCTTCCAGAGCCCATTCTACCTTATTGGAGATAGTTTCTGGACAATGCAGTGCTTGAATGTTGCTTGTGCTCACTGCCAACTTTCATAGGTCTTCATTTTCCTCTGACCCATCTCAGCCTCTTAGGTAATGAGAGGAAAATAAACGAAGCTCTCCTCAAAAAGTCGTGTACTGCTCCTGGTTGTCACCTGGTTCTAGAAGGGAGAGTATAAAATCCCCAGGGAGAAGCTTAGTTTCTTATCACAGGTAGAGACTAACATATTCAAAGGATGAGTTTCCTGCTGGTGTTCTGTTTTTTTTTTTTTTTTACATTTTGACTTTTAGGACAGAGTTCCTCTCTAGTATCCATTACAAGTTCGTTTTTTTTTTTTTTTAAAGATTTTATTTATTTATTTGACAGAGATAGAGACAGCCAGCAAGAGAGGGAACACAAGCAGGTGGAGTGGGAGAGGAAGAAGCAGGCTCATAGCAGAGGAGCCTGATATGGGGCTTGATCCCAGAACGCTGGGATCACGCCCTGAGCCGAAGGCAGACGCTTAACTGCTGTGCCACCCAGGCGCCCCTGTTTTTTGTTTTTTAATCAAAAAGAATTATTATTTTTTCTAGCGTGAGGTTTGGACTTATCCTCAAGCAATTACTTAGTTTAGGAACTAGCTGCTGAATACCTAAACTAGTGATGGTCAAAAAATCTTGTTAAGAAGGACATTAGTCCAAGTAAAATATGGTTACTGAAAGTATTAGTAATTAAGTGCATGGAATATAAAAAAATGAAAAATAATAAAACAATACATTTCTTTAAGTGGCCTGGTAAAAAGAGTGAAGACAAAGGGACATGAGTAATTGTTCATTAATTTGAAAAAAAGTGGGAAGACGTAAACTTGTGTAGATATTTTATTTCTTCTATTACTTCTGTGTATAAAGCATAGTTGCTTTATTTTTAAAATATAGTATAAGCGGGAATCAGTGGATAGAGGGAGTGGATAGCAATGAGCCAGAAAGTTATAGAAATATATGTAGGAAGTGTGATAATAAAAGAAAGTATCAGTCAGAATGGATTGCTAATGATATGTTGCCAGATGTGATGTAGCAAAAGTCCTCAGAAGATAACTGACCAGGTAGACTTGATATTCTATCTCCTATAATAATAATAATAATACCCTGTATGTCCCCACCATATGTGAGAGGATGCCAAAGAGTTAAGAAAGCAAATTATAAACTAAGGAGGGGTTTAATAAATTAGTAAAATAGATCTTAAAAG
The DNA here is from genome assembly GCF_002007445.2 of Ailuropoda melanoleuca. Classification (NCBI taxonomy): domain Eukaryota; kingdom Metazoa; phylum Chordata; class Mammalia; order Carnivora; family Ursidae; genus Ailuropoda; species Ailuropoda melanoleuca. Next base: position 173,566,850 of record NC_048218.1, read on the forward strand.
ATGTATATGTGATAAGAACTAGGGCCATGTGAAGAATTAGAAATGTGAGAGCTTAGATAGAAAAGAAGGAAAATCTGTTAATCAATCAATCAATCTGATTAATCTATTGTTTTGTATTTAAGTCCAACTTTCCCCTATGTTTTTGAGTTAGAGTAGGCTACAGATAATTAAACTAAAACTTGTGTAGGGTTTAAGTTTGAATTTCAGCACATTTTATCTCCCATGAAAACTCCAGTCAATTAGTGGTGGCTACTTGAATTGCTCTATCGGGATGTATTGTGAAACCTATTTCAAGCCTGGTGAGAGTGTCATAATCAAGTACTTATGTCTGCAGTGATCATGAGAATGTCTAGAGTGATCATGACTTCTTACCTTGAACAAGGCCTTTCAAAATAAATGGCTCTTAAATAAGCCAGGGCTCAGATTAGGGCTGAAAATTTGTAGGACTCCTAATGTCAAGCAGATACTGGGTTTAATGATGAATAGATGGCCTGTGCATGTATACTGTAGGAACTAACTATATATAAGAGATAGCCTAAACCCAGACTTGAAGAAGAATGTGGTTCATATTATATCAGACGATTCTTAGCTTGGAATAAAAAAATTGAGGTGAAAGATTCAGACTGTTTCTGGCTGAGGGAAGCTGAGAATGGTTGTATATTAGTGTTTCTTTTTGGGTTTCTAGTTTATATGGGTAATGTTTTTACATCTTCCTCTTGGACTTTGAAATATATTCCAAAAGGATTCTATTGGCTTAGGCTAAGCCATTGAGTATGCTCACTGGGTCCTGATAACGTAGTACCTCTGAGTCTAAAGTGAATTGGTTGGGGAGATAACAATTTCTTTGTTTGTTTGCTTTTTCGAAGATAGGCTTGTAGAAAAAAAAAGGCATAGTCGTAGAAGGCTTCTGAATATTGGACAAAATTAGGTGCAATTTGAGAGTTTGTAGGCCAAATTCAGTGATTCAGTAGGAACATCTGGCTTTGGGGCTATTGTGGATTTTCAAAACCAAAAGATACATCAATGAAAGGAAATGATGGATGCACCATTTCCCTTAGCAACTTCAGTCAAAATCCAAGATCTTAGCTGCCTGCTGGAGCAAGTAATTGACAGAAGTTCTAGCATGGAGATACTGATTTTCTATAAAGCAGTGGCAAGTTTTTAAAATGGAAGTCTAGGAAACCAAGCAGGGTAATTGTGAATGAGGTAGGAATCCAGTTATCCGTGCACTTTAATCAGTGGATTGGTGGCATTGGACTGATGAGCAATGTCATGAGGTTCCTTCTATTTCTCTGCCTGGGTTCAGTTATAAGGCTGGTTAAAACCTATGGAAGGAAGCTCTGACCAGGCTCAGAATCAAGGGTTAGAATGATATAAAGACAATAATATTTCAGGAATTCCAAGTTCTAGTCAATTTTTAAAGTTCTCTGTAAATATACTTTTCACAACCTCTTTGCAAGTCTATTCTATTGATTAAAGAAGTTAAAAATAATTTTTACAATTCTTTAATTGATTGCTCTTCTGGAGATTAAGTTCTTCCTACTCAATAGCTATGAGTGTTGGAAAACAGTGTCCTTTTGAGAGAATAAAACCAAACCAAACCTACAATTAATTGGAAACAAGAACTAGCCCTGAGGTCCATAGATCCATAGGGGTTTAGGAGTGTGGTTTGAAAAACCGTGAAATTGATAAAGCTCTGTGGAAATCTTTTCAAAGTAGCATAACATATTTTATAACATCTCACAGGTACACAACTTGATGAATTTCCTTAACTAAACACATCTGTGGAATCAGTATCTGGAACAAGCAACATTGCTAACATCTTAAAAGGCCTTTTTGGTGTCCTTTCCAGTCACTAACCCCCTAACAAGGGTACCTGTTATCCTGACTTCTAACCTGATAGCTGTATTCTGATTCTGATGTAAGTGGAATTCTATAGCAAGTCTTTTTATAGTATGTCTTCTTTCTCTTGCCATTTTACTTGTGAGGTTTATTCATATTATTATGACCAGATGCAGATTGTTCATTCTCATTATAATATAGTGTTCTACTGTGTGACTGTGCCATGATTTATTTATCTCTTCTACTGTTGATGAGCATTTAGATAGCTTCCAGTCTAAAGCTATTTTGAATAGTATGTCTCTGGATATTTTGGTACATGTCTTGGTAAATATATGGGTAGACATTTCTGTTGGGGTAAACCTAGGAATGGAATTTCTGGGTCATAACTCTAGAACTTTTTATCAGTCTGATTATCTCTCTAATTTCAGTGCTCACTCTTCTATCTTTTCAAAATGGCAGAGTAAAGTTTGTGGTTTGAATCTCTCCTCTTTTGGCAACAAAACCAGCAATAGTAGATTAAACATTTAACATTGAAATTAAAAAAGATATATCAGTGCTTGAAAGAAGATAGGAATTTCCATAGACTAGAAATGGAAAAAAAGAAAAATACCCAAGCTTCAAGCAAAGTGGAACTCTGGGTCTGGAATTGGGAAGAGTTTATCTCTTATGGGAGGACAGTATTTAAGTGTATCTCAAGCAAGGTAAAGGGCTGGAGCTAGTTCACAACATGAAACCACGTTCTCAAAAAAACCTGAAAGAAAGTTGTGATTGATAATTGCCTAGGTTGTGGCATATATGAAGTTGACTATTTATGGAAATAGGATTTCCAAGGTATTGTTACTTCTATGGCAGGGGTTAAAAATCCCTGAGCTCACTATGGGTCAGGAGCTCCAAGTTGCCAGTATTAGAACTATTTCTGCATGGGAGAGTGGGGTAGGAATGCCAGTTAAGGGAAACCCCAAAATTCATAGAAAAGAATTGGCCCTCAGAGTGGGAATAAAAATGACAACAGCAATAGCAAGAAGAGCAACAACAATAATAATGACAAGATCCCTTCTCTCCTCTCTCTCTCTTTTTTAAGATTTTATTTATTATTTGAGAGAGAGACAAAAGAGCACAAGCTGGTGGAGGGGCAGAGGGAAAAGGAGAAGCAGACTCCCTGCTCAGCAGGGAGCCCAACTTGGGTCTAGATCCTGAGACTCAGGGATCATGACTTGAGCTGAAGGCAGAAGCTTAACCACCTGAGCCATCAGGTGCCCCAAAATCCCTTCTCAAGATCAGTCTACAAACCAGTACTCCAATGTACAAAAGTAAAGGAAGACTGCTCCCAAATGAACTAACGGAAAAAAGAAAGTATGCTCATAAAATGAAAATAAAAGATCTTAAAATAGTTTTGAAATATTTAATTAGTAAATTCAGAAGTATGGTAGATGAACTAATACCTATAAAAAGGAACAACCAAAAGCAAAAAACAAGAAAAGATGTATTTGACAATTAACAAATTCAAAATCCTGGAAGTGAAAAATGTAGACTTTGTTCTCAGTTGAAGAGAGAATTCAACAAATTGAAAAATGATTGTGAGGTACCTTGATATTAACAAAATAAGATGCTGAGATGAAGAATGTGAAGGAGAACCTGTGGAACAGGGAAGATAGAATAATAGTAACAGACTGCAGTGGACACAGATTGAGGAAGAGAAAAGAAGGGAATAAAACAATCAATATGCAAAAAAATAATGGCTGCAGATTTTTCAAAAGAAAGAAGACTTATAAACTAAATGTAGAAAGTGCACACTCATTGTGCATCAGGATAGATAGTAATAAAACCACACCAAAATATTTCCTCCAAATTGAAAATATCAAGGATGAAAAAGAAATTTCAAGTGTAAGCATGAAGGAAAGACAAGTTATTTACACAGCAGCTACAATCACAATAGACTCCTCATCAACAATGCTAAGTACAAAAGGACAAGGAAATGCTATTTAAAAATGCTGAATGATTTTAACACTGAAAAAGCATCATTCAAGAAAGAGGGGTAAGTTAAGGTATTCCCAGTGACACAAAAGCAAACGATATTTCTTCTTGCAAATACTTTCATGAAGAATTATTAAAAACATAGTTCAAAAGGAAGCACACAGAGACATGCATAAAAACTTAACTACACTTTAGATGAGATGCCATCAGGCTTTGCCAGTTATATCATCTTTGTGGCGAGTACTCAATGCAGCTGCTGTAAGGTGAAAGCAGTGAGGGACAGGACATACAGGATGGTGTGGTTGTGTTCTAATAAAACCTCCCCCCCTTTTTTTAATACAAAAATACAGGGCAGACCAGCTATGGCTCTCACTTGTCTTTTGCTGGCCACTACTCTAGATCAGAAAGACAGACTCGAAAAAGTAAAAAAATGTAATTACCTCTCTCTGTGCCCCATCTGGTCTGGTCCTATTCAGTGTCAGAATTAGTATATAAATGGGATAGAGTTCTCAATCTCTATTTGCAATATCCTTGTGTTTAATTTTATATTATAAGCTTATATCTTTTCTAGAATTCAATAATAATATTCACTATCTTGATCATCATTTGTATTTGTGACTGTTATTAACAATTTGCATAAACCTTGCCTTAACAGAAGGGCTGTCTTGTGGAGAGAGTCCCATTATGGCCTGAAATGCTGGGGTCAGATGGGTCTTCATAGATTTTTGTGCCTTTGGACAGAACAAAAATGTCTTCTGGGCTGAGTGCCACTTGGAAGGCTTTGTACGATTACTCATATGCCTTTTCCTTCATTGCTGTTTCCATCTCTGATTTCAAAGAACCTCACTGCAAAGAATCAACCTTCTCTCAAGGCTGGATTTAGCAGAATGTGTTTGGTCATTTAATTTCTCCATGCCCTAGATGCAAAAGGGTTATATTCATATTACTGGTTATTGGCAACATTGGCAATTTTTAAAGTTAATTGATTTCCCGGCACTGAAGATTATACTTCTAAAAACAGTTTTGTCAGAAGAAATATGAAGCAAAAGCTGAACTTAAGTCCTTAAATCACTCTCAGACCTCATTGTAGCTTCTTCATTCATACAACTTGAGGTGGAAACTGGGGACCCATGCAAGCAGTGCATGCCTGCTAATGTTAACAAAAAAGATACAATATGACAAATTTTTATTCAGTCTATTTCTAGAAATATAATTTTTTTCCAGATTATGTATTTAGAAATACTCTTTCCTGAGAAATGCATGTTTCTTTAATTCTTCTGCTGCCTTTTTTTTTCTGGTAACATTAAATATGTAATTTTTTAAAGCTATAGATTTAAGAATATCAGAGTTGGAAGAGACTCCAGATATTTGTCATCCAATGTGTTATTTGACATAAAACTCTTCCATGATGTTCTTATTAAGTAGTCACTTAGCTTTTGCTTGATTACCTTGATTACCTTCTATAATGGAAAACTCACTATATCCCCATGATTGCCCATCCTATTTTTACTCAAGTCCTAATGATTATTTTTTTCTTATTATAAGTGTAATGTCAAATGTTGAACTTGTGTATTAGACATTTTACACAGAGGGTTGAAAGATACAATTTGTATAATAGGAATTATATCCAGTGGAATTTTGAATAGTTATGACTATGCAACTCTGAATAATTAGTATAATAAAGGTTTATGTCCTTCATTATTCCAAAAATGAATCAAGGAGCCTCCGACAAAAAAAAAAAATGACAAGCGAGATGAAAATTAAAGTAGGTGAAGAAAACTGGCTCAAAAGAAAAAGAAGGGAAATTTTAAGATAGGGAAAGAATGTCAGCTAGAATTTAGGTTTACCATGAAACTTATGGTATTAGATACTTCATATTACTAATCCAAGCAGCCAAAATAAAGAGAAATACAAGATCATTTATGGTTAAGGAAGAGCTGTTGTTTTCCTTGGTAAGCAAACCCTGGGTCTTCTAACGGATACATACTGTGATGTGTTCAACAAAGTACTCACCTATATCTTCCCAACAAATTTCAGAGAAAGCTCACTGCTAACACACCACAGTAATCAAAGTGTAGGTTTGTAAAACTAGCTTAGTTGTCCTAGCAATGTTAAGTCTGGCCACTGCCTGGTAGGTAGTCTGGTTTGACTAAGGGATAATACTGGAATAGGGAGAGATGAACTGAGCATCCTTCAGTTAATACTCCATGAAAATTCTGTAATTGAATTTTGTATGAATAGTATGACAGAAATTCCAATGTTATATTCCCTGAAATGATTCAAAAGTCCAGAATTTTGAAATGGTTTATTAAAGACATACCCAAATGCTTTGAGGGTCAACTGGGAACAGGGAGAGTTGATGTAATTTTACAATAAAAAGAAACCTAATGAAGACAAGTGCTTGGGTAGTTGATTTTCTTTGAATGAGTTTGCATTTATGCATTTTGGGTGGGCACATAATACATTATTTCACCATGCAGTCCAGAAATGCTATCTGGAAATTAACCAGCTAACTCTAGACAAGTGGTTTTCAAACTTCAGTATACGAAAGAATCACCTGGGAACCTTGTCAAATACGCAGATCTCCACAGTTTCAAAGATTATGATTTGTGTGGAACATAGGAATATGAATTTTGGAGGTGATTTGAGCACACATTTGTAAAACATTGCTCTGGATATGGTGAATCTCTACTCTGGGGCTGAGATTACTATAGTGGTAGCCAAAATTATCAGTGGGTTATTATTAACAAATTTTGTTTCATTTAATTTTTTTCCCCTTGAAGCGGGAAGGTTATGTGTCTTTTTTTTTAATAGGATTTTTATATTGGCTTTATTCATTTAAAACTGGATTTTCAGAGTAAGATAAAAGACATTTCCTGGGGTAACATAAAAATCTTTCTTAGTTAAGAATTTTCAATGAATCTCTCCCTTACACCACCAAATTGCCAGAGAACAACTTTGTTTTTATACTGTATTAATATAGTTCATTGACTTTTACTATTATTATTCTTGGAAACTTCTTTTTATTGTTCACAGGATGCCTGAGGGAGATCATGTTATTTATAGTTGTGTAGTTATAAACAGATTGAGAGATACAACCTGTGTCACTATCTGAAAAAAAAAAAAAAACAAAACAGGGCGTAGCAGGCTAGAGGAGGCTGTTTTCCTTCTGGCAATCCACTAATCTTCCTGTATATGTTGGTGACAGTGGCTCATCTGGCTACCTGCTTGAGCGGTTCAGGTGAAGAATCTGTGTATTTGAGCTCTCACAGTCTGATTATTTGATTCTTAAAAATAAAGCTGGTAAAAACAATGTCATGCTTTAATTCACACTAAGAACAATGAGTAAACTTTTCCTTATCTATCTTCAACTCTGGATTAATTTACCTAATCAGTTTCAACATTCCATTTTTAGAGTCAAATACTGAGAAACGTAAAGCTCTTTGACTAAAAAGGCAAAAGAGGCACTGTATTATGTTTGGGGGAAAAAGTGATGACAGATGATATCACCAAAGAGTTGGTATCTAGAGCCCCACCTTGTCACTAGGCTCTCCACTGTTTCTATCTCATCCTCTATCCCCCCAGGTAATTTCACATTGTGATACTGGTCCCTGGGTGAAGAAATCATTTCACCAAGTTATTTTCTATGACCTGGGACTTAAAAATACTATGTTTTGGCCAAAAAAAAAAAAAAAGGTTATTGTGTTTTTAATGTTAGAGAGTAGAGTAGCAAATGAAATCAATTTTTTAAGAAAAATTTTCGGCAGGGGATGGGGAGGTAAGAAACAGTAGGTAATGAAGTGATTATGATTTTCTTTTCAGCTAGGGGAAACATAATCATAGGGGTTTTGTGCTGCTTAGGCTGATGTTCTGTACTTTCTTTCAAGGTGAGTGAGATGTTGGCAGTTATGTCCAGATAAGAATTTCTGAGAACATTGAATGAGAAGATTTCTTTCATTAGTAAATAGGCAGTCTTTCCTGCTTGCAAATGTCTTAAATAACATCTCTCGATATGGCTTTAGATGCAGATTTGGTTATAGTTTTTGCAGAAAAGCCAATTCTAAAAAAACACTGAACAATCAAGAAGATATTTGATGAGTTAAAGAGGGGGTTCTCTTCTAGCTGGGTGGCAAGAAGTAACGTTAGACTAAGTAGTAACTAATAAATGATTTAACAGGTAGCGTTACTGAGAAAATTTGATTATGTATCTTTGGAGTATTTAAGTCTTTTTCTAATTTATATATTATCTACTTTAGTATTTTCAGTGATTTTTTGGGGGGTGTATATTTATTTGTTTTACTAAATTGTCCTATTTAAAAGCTAACCAAACAAAAACCATGAGTTCAGAAATATGTCATACATATATTTTCCTGTATTAATTGCATCTATGGGTTGTTTGGCTATCAGAACAAAAGAGTTTAGGAAGACACCACTGATTTAACTACGTAAGGGATGCAGGAGGAAAGAGTTTTAGGCAGATGGGTTGTAAGATTAAATTAATTTATGCCAAACATGGCATCTTCAGCTGACACTCTACATGCATACATGCAAGTCGTGACCTTCCCAGACTGATTTCTCTGTTCATTCACTTGCTTTTTTTGGAGAGGACGTTTCTTCTCTACACAGGCTTTGTCTCACTCAATATTCATTTCAAATCCTTCCTCAAAACCTCTGCCAGGCTGGGAGATTTCACTGGGTCACTCCTCCTGAGTCTGATCATCCTTTTAGTTTAATCCTTCTGTAACTAACATATTCTGTGTACCATAATTGAATGGCTTTTTGCTGTCTCTGGGATTACGCAGAAAATGCATCCCAAGGACATACAAATATAGTTGCTGCGTTTGCAGTGTGGCGGCTCTCTCAGAGTGGAGAGGAAATGTGAGATGAGTACCTAACCAGGGATCAGGATGCCGGGCTTCTAGTCCGCCTTGTGCCCCTAGTTAGCTACAGAAGTTGGGCTAGTCAGGCGTCTCTCCAGCACGTAAGTGGTGTTGAAAGATGAACTGAAACAATGAAACTCGTAGAAGTGTTTAAAGAAATTTAAAAATAGATTTGGTTTGGGCAGTGCCACACAGTGAGAGTTAGGAGAGGCAGGTGGACGGGAGACAAGAAAAGACCCCCAACGAAAGAAAGGAAGCAAAGAAAGGAAACTCTTCCGTGGGTACAGCTGAAAGCCTATTTGGCTGTTTGAGATTGAATGTTTCTTAGCGGTTATTTATTTATTTTTTTTTAAATGGGAGGCTGTTTGTGATTGGTTAGTGCCTTAGCGCTTTGTTCGCGTGCACCGCCCTGGACTTAGGCACGCTCGTTTTAAAGGCTTCCTAGTTGAATTTAAGAGTGACCGCACCAGCTCTTCGCAGACGGAAATAACGTGACAGGTGTGGGAAAGGGTGAGCATGTGTTCTGTAAACGATAAAGTGCACTGTAAGTACGAGGACTTACCGTTTTTTGCTTCCCTAACCCGCAGCAAGAGCCTCCTGGGCGTGTGGCCTGTGCAGTCACTCAGGACCTTGTTTTCAGGAAGCCTCGCGCTTGAGTAAAGGTCGCACTGCCGCCATCTTGATATGCTTAACGATTTTGTCTTCTAACTTGTGTTTTGTTTTGTAAGTGAAGGCCAGGGGTAAACGAAATATGCATAATACGCATGTCCGCATCTCCTTGACGCTGCTTCATTACATCCAGCACAAAATCCCTGATACTTGGGAGTTAAGTAATAATCAGAGCCACTAGGAGGGATGATGTTAAGACGAGGCTAAGGGGTGGGGGGGGGTGTAGAAACAAGACTGTTCTTAAATCAGAAAGAATGCAAAACATAAACAGCCAAGGAACTCTAGCATACCCTTTCTCACTTGTGTTACTTTTTTCTGTTAACCAACCACTTACATTGAAAATAGTAAAATGAAAGGAAAAATAGGGCTTCCAGTATTACCCCCCCTTGGTTCTTCCTTAATGTCAGTCAGCCAAAGGTAGACTGTAGAATGTGTGCATATTGAGAAGTGAGATAAAAGTGGTGGTGGTAATTGTATAATGTGGTATGAGTGTACCAAGACCACTGAACTATATTCTTAAAGACAGCTAAGATAGTAAATTTTATGCTATGCTAATTAACCACAATTAAAAATAGTAGAAATTAATTTAAAGAAGAAGTAAAATAAACCAGTTGAGTCACTTTTGTGGATTGTTTCTGCTGTTCTGGTGAGAATGACATACATATACATGTGCAAGCTGAGGCATACAAATCACATTATTTTGTGATGCTGCATATGAGTTAAATCCTTTCACACTTTTGTTTAAAATGACATTGCAAAATATAAAGTGAATGGTAAAATTAATTTAAAGTTGTAATTTAAAACATTTATAATTACGTTAAATAGCAAACAGTAAACACCACGAAAAGTTAAGAGAGACTGCAGAAAGGAAATATATTTTACTTTTAGAGGCATTGTTTTTTCCAGCTTATTAAACAAGGGGCCCTACCTTTTCATTTTGTGCTGGGCCCTGCAAATCATGTAGTTAATCCTGTTCACCTGTATTATATTTATATTGGTGAGGAATGTTTTGGAAAATGTGAAGAGGGCCCACATACATAGTTTTGTGAGCACAAAGTGCCCAGTGGAATGCTCAGAATAGAGATGTACACTTTTTTTTTTTAATTTTATTTATTTATTTGACAGAGATAGAGACAGCCAGCGAGAGAGGGAACACAAGCAGGGGGAGTGGGAGAGGAAGAAGCAGGCTCACAGCGGAGGAGCCTGATGTGGGGCTCGATCCCATAACGCCGGGATCACGCCCTGAGCCGAAGGCAGACACTTAACCGCTGTGCCACCCAGGTGCCCTGAGATGTACACTTTTAATTTGAGCCTTTAACCTGTGTCGTGTTGTTAACAAGCTTATTTTGTGAGTGCTCTCGTATTGCTTTTTTTCTTTGATCCATTTCTTGATATATTTGCTGTTTGAGAGACATATTCAACATCTCTACTGGGCATTAATCAGTGACAACATTTAACAATGAAAAACTAATGAAGCAGAAAGGATTTTAATTGTTCCTAACCATCTTTTCACTTTTAGTAATTGCTTTGTGGGTTTTCCATACATCTTCTTTAAGTAAAAGAATTCTCAAAAAGACAGGAATAAAGAAAAAAAGACACAGTTTTAAATTCTCACATGCCTTTTCAAGTCGTTCTTATCAATTCCATAGCAAGAGAAAGAAAAAAGGAATGTTTCCTGCAGCTATGAAGACCCCTCAGTGCTAAGTTAGACCTTGAAAGTTGGTCCACCTCCCTTTTAATCACTCTTTACATCTGTAGTTCCTTTTTAATAACTTTTCCTATAGAATTTATGTCTTTAAATCCTATGCTAATATTTTCAGGTTATTAATTACTGAAAGAAGAAACACTTAATCATTCCTTCACTACATTTCAGTTTTTCCACTTTATCCCCTTGTCTTCTCCTTTCCTGCACCTATATCTCTGACTCAAGTGCCTGTTATCTTCAAAACATGTTTGAGACCTGTGAAACAGCTGCAGGGAACCAGGCAGATACTGAACCTTAGAATCTTGCTGTTTTTTTTTTTTTTTTTTAAGTTGAAAGGGTCAGGAAAATCTACTCTGTTGCCCACTTGGTAGGTCATTCTAAACTTAAGCTGTTATTTTTATTTTCAAGGTATATAAAATATGCTGCCTTTGATATTAAGAAAAGTCCTATTGTTCTTCTGTCAATAGAGCCTGCCCTTTGAATTGTATTTCCTGTTGAAGCAGTGATCCATCCACATTCCCTTTCATGATCTACTCTGGGACCAACAGCTGTCTTGAAAGGTACACTTACTGAGGTGGTGGGTACAGTTCAGTCTGAGGCTGAGGAACAGATTATCTACAAGCCAGCTTTATTAGAACCCAATTCCTGTTCCACTAAAATGCTCTACTTTGATATCACCAAACCTAATGGACACTTTCCTATACTTGTTTAGCTGTACTTTGTAGCATTTGAACACTGACACCTGCTTTTTCTTCTTTTGGTTTCTAGGTCATCATTTTTTCTTTTTAATTCTTTTTCTTTATGATGTATGTCTTTTCTCAGCTGCTTCTTTCCTCTATCAGTTCCTCTTAAGTACCAATGTTCTGCAACCCTTGATTCTCAGCCCCGTGTTCCTTTTACTCTATAATATTTTCACTTGATGATCTCATTCAAAACCAGGGCTTCAACTGCTAGGTCTAGCCTGTTGACCTGTTTCCTGCCTAGTTTTCTTTCTTGAGTTGTTTTCTATATTTTCATTGTATCAATTAGGAAAGTGTCAGTGGTAACTAACAAAATCTGAGAAACAGCTGAAAAAAATAGGGCATACTTTTTCTCACACACTCAAGTCAGTCCATGGCTTTTGCAGAAGACCTTCTAATCATTAATGAGCCAACTTTCATCTGTCTTTCTGCTCCAGAACTGTTAGCATATCAGCTTTTCCTAATGCTTGTTTCTTACTACTCATGCAATGGCTGCTATGTCTTTTGGTATCACATCCGTGTTCCAGAAGGGGAATGTGGAGGAAGTGATAAATAGCTGAGTCTGTCTTTTTTTATGAGAAAGCAAAACATTCACTAAAAATCCCACTAAGCATGTGTTCAGATATATTTCTGATGAAATGTTAGTTGGTTATCTATAGCCTTAAGGTGGGCTGTAAGATTAATTGTTAAGCTTTTGTCTTCTGTGATGGAGATAGGCAGGGAGAATATAGTTATGAATATCTCATCTACAGTTGGGGTACCCAATCGAGTTTTGGCCCATCTGTTTTCATACTTGACATCTCTAGCTGGTATTCCACATATATCTTAAACTCAGCCTATAGATTTTTGGGAGGGAAGTAAAACTTGGAAAAGGGAATGGCAAATGGTAGCTTCCCTGTTTTTGTGGTTTTAGTCTGGGAACGAAGTTCACGTCTTGGTGTAGGGCAACAGAAACTTCCATAGAAAACCTATTGGCTTTATGACCAGAGTAATAGAGGACAGAGCCTATGGCAGCTACAGCTGAAGGGAAGTAAGAGGAGACAGTCAGAAAAGGGAAGCCCCAGGTATGTGTGGAAACTCACACAAAATTATAAAAGATAATGGTACATATAATTTTGTAAATTGTTTGATACAAAGTGTCGCTAGAAGGGTTCAGAGAAATTCAGCCAAGTCTGGTGGCGATTATAAGAGAGTCAGGTAGACCTTCCTAGAAATCATAACACTTTAAGTGGCTTCTGAGGGATCCATGGTATTTTCCCAGAGAAAGATGACATAGATGCATGACCAGTGAGCCATCAGAATCAATAAAACTGTTGGCCCCTACAGTTTAAATCTTAGGGAGAACAGTATGGGGACTCCTATAGACATTCCCAGAGGGAAAGTGTGAGTCCCAAGAGCATTTGGGAAGCTCTTTAGGAATAATAAATGCATGAAGCCTCTACCTAGACTTCTAGACAGAGAATGATAGAAGCATCTGATTAACTCTCTTCTTTAATTAGTGACAACATAAGTGTATTATAACATTAACTGGTTGCTGCAAGGTAGAGGAAAGCAAGGTAAGGACAAAGGAGAGAGAGAAACACTGAACATTGCATTTCATTGTCAGAAAGTATGGGCACCGATAGGAATATGTGAACTCCACCTAAATGTCAGGCTGGCCTAGACCACGCACATAAGGATACATTCAACGATGCTAAGGATGAAAAGACTTAATTGAAATTCGAGTTGCCATCTACTGCAGGTGAAATGGAGTTGGAGTTTTTATCTAACCAAATTAATTGCTTACATTTTCTGCTAAATCAAAAACATGAACCTTTTTCACAACAGTATAACAAAACCTAGAAACTCCTCAACACAAATTTTGTGGTGCTCGAATAAAATCCGTTTTTGCTTAAAATATGAAGAACTAGGAAAATGCGACCATTTTCAGGGGGAAAAACAATCAGCTTAGGTGAACTGCTGGGTGATCATATTTATAAAAATTTTTCAGATAAGCTTTAAGTAGTTATTATAAGTATGCCCAATTCAGTGATGATAGAAAAAATGGGCTATCTCAGAAGATTCAATGGAAAAATATAAAAAGAGCAAAAAGGGCATTCTAGAGTTGAAAAATATAATATCCGAATTTTAAAAAAAAACTTAGTGCATGGGTTTAGTAGTACGATAAATATGATAGAGCCAGTGAATTTTGAAAAAATGCAGATGAGAGATCAAGTACATTAAAAAATAGAAGAGCTTTAAAGACTTGTTAAAAAATTTCAACAAATTTAAAATATAGTTAATCAGTATAGAATGAAAGGAGAAAGAGAATGGATCAGAAAAAAAATATTTAAAGAATTAATGGCCAAAATTTCCCAAACTTCTTGAATGGACATGGCATCCCTATGGGCAAAATATATAGGCAGCTAAGAAGGGTACTGTTAAGTACTCTTGGATAATTTAACAGCAAGAATAGATGAGCTGAGGATGGTTTCCCCGGTAAAAAGCCACGGTCCTTTTTCCAGGTGCCTGAGACAGTTTTCAGACCCAGAAACCACTGACTAATGAGGTAGCTATGTCCAGAGGAGGAAGGATCCTGTAAAACCATTGGCAAATAAATCTTATAATGATGCCCCAAAAGGACCTATAGCTATTTTCTTGGGTAAATGTACCCTGGGGAAAGAGGAATACCCAGACATTTTGAGGACTATCAGACACAGAGTTTAAGTTGACATTGATATCTGAAAACTAGAGGGGCATCATTGATCGATGTAAGAGTAGAAACTCTTGGAGACCCTGTAGTGAATGGAGTCCTGACCCAAATCTGGCTTGTAGTGGGTCCACTGGGTCCATATAGCCAATCAATGATCATTCTCCTGGTCTCTGAATATATAAATGGAATTAACATAGTTGGCAGTTAAAGTAACTGCTTTGAGTCCTTGACCTGTGAGGAAATAACAAGCATGGTGAGAAAGGTTGCCCTCCCTTCTTGTGCTGAGAAAGAAAATACAGTATCTCATTCTTCTTGTAGGTGTGTGGAGGGGATGTTCGCAGAAATTGGTGCCATCCTTAAGAATCTCAAGGTTGCAGAAGTGGTATTACCTATTGTATTTCCATTTAATTTATCAGTCTGGCTCCTGCAGAAATCAAAAGGATATTGAAGAATAATCATGGACTTAACTACAAGCTTAACCAAATTGTAGCCCTGAGAACACCTGCTTCATTAGACGTGGTATCTATTACTTGAGCAAGTTAATATGGGTAAAGGCTTATGGTACACATTCTTTTCAATTTCAGTCAGTAAAAAGGAGGATAAAACAGTTAACATGAACATGGAACAGATCAAAATATACACTGAGAATTTTGTCCTAGTGTTATGTTAACTCTTTCTTTGTCTAAGATTTCTTGGATAGGGCACAAAAACATGAACTATATATTAAAAAAAAAGGATGAATTGGGTATTCTTAAAATTAAAAAGTCTGTCTTTTGAAAGACATCATAAAGAAAATGAAACTCAAGATGAAGAACGGGAGAAAATATTCACAATAATATATTTGACAGAGAACTTAAGTCCAGAATAGGACTATAACTCCTATAGCTCAGTAATACAACAAACATAACCTCTCCCCAGCAACATAATTGGTTAAAATATTTGAACCAACACCTCACTGATAAAGATACAAAATTGGACAGAAGCACATGAAGGGCTGCTCAACATCATTACTTATCAGGGAAATGCTAATTAAAACTACAGTGAGATACACTACACACCTATTAGAAAATTGATAAGAGCAACTATTGGTGATGATGCAGAGCACCTGGAATTCTAATACATGTCTGGTACAAATACAAAATCGTAGGGCTGCTTCGGAAAACTTGCAGTTTCTTAAGATCATGAACATACAGCTACCTTATAAGCCAGGTATTCCACACCCAGGGATTGTTATAGTGGCTTTATTTACATCAGCACCAAATGGAAATAACCACTCACCTGCAAGTCCAACTAGTCCGTAGAGACAATGAGTATTAGACTGATGGTTGCCTGGGGCTGGGTTGGGAGGGAGGGATAAATTACAAAAGGATTCAAAGAAATTTGGGAGCATGATAGAAATATTCTGATCTTAATTATAGTGGTGTTTATGCAGCTTTATAGGTCTGTCATAACTCATTAATTGTATACTTCAAATGAATACACTTTATTATATACAAATTATGCTTCAAAATTGATTTTAATCTGTGATTTCCAGTATCTTTAGGTTAAAGGGAAGATTTGCTGCTTGGCCTAAAAATTCTTTTCAATTTAGCCCCACAGCTAATTGCTTTTGTCTCAGTCAGCTCATGCATACTCTACTCCAGGAAATCTTCACTAGTTCCTTCATGTGAATTGATGACTATCTTGGGTGATTTCATTACCAGTCCCCCACCCCCGCCTCACCCTGGCCCACAGCCACAGCACTCACCTGTCATGTGACAGGCTGTGTTATTACTGTCGCCTTCTTTCTTAGCTCACTAGATTTTAAATTCTTTGAGGACAGAGACTACACTGTAGTCATCTTTCTCTCTTCAGTGTCTGGCATAGGGTGGATATTTAGGTGTTTAATAAATACTTGCTGAATGATTTGGCATTTTACATCATTATTACCTGCAATTTCAAGGCAAAGGGACAATATAAGAAACTTCTGAAGGGAGAGGTTTATGTCTCAAATGTTGTTGAAAATAACAGGATTACTTTATGACCGCTGCTTCATTCTTCCATTCACTTTCTTTTTGCACTACAGAACTACTCTGTTGGTAAAAATATGAAATAGAACTTGATTACGGTTCCCTACCTAGAGTTACCGTTCTTTTTCACAGCAAAAGCTCACTGTCAAGTGGCTCCCAGTTCTTCAGAGCACCCTTTCATCATGCTGAAATATGACTGGCCTCCTGTGTCTTCTCTCCCCAGGCATTGCTCTTATTTCACCTGCTTCTTGTCTGTCCTATTATGCACTCATTTCTATGCTTGTTTGAAATATCATGCTTTTTTTTTTTAAATCAGGTTGCTTAATAAAAAATAATGGTGAGATTTCAGGCCTGATACATATAAAGAGTGGTGCCTGATTAGGCTGAGAATTAATGTGTTTTGGAACCTCCATTTTTTTAGGGGCTTAAGAGTTGCATAAAATTGTACTAGCATGTACATCTTTAGGATAGCCGAGGCCTTTTGGTTGCTGGATGTGGTAAACTCTAGGCTTCCAGATTTTATCCTGGAAGACACAATGGTTGTAGAAGGAAAGGGTGCTAGGATTGTATCTTTTCTGTGTCTTTTATTGATAAGCTAAAGATGGTTTCTCTCCTTTTTCTTGATATGCATGTGATTTGTTTCTCTACCTATATCCAAATTTTTAATGGTATTTAAAAATATTTTTTTCTTTCCCTTCACATTCCTCTGTCTTTGCCTCTTTCTTTCATATTCCTTCTCTCACTTTTTCTCACAGTGGCATCCAAATGAGCTGTAAAAGAGTTTGATGTACACTACATTTTCTTGTGTGGCTCATTTTTAAGTGTTTTCTGAAGGCTGGAAAGAACCATTATTATGGTTGGTAAGAATAATAACAATAGTAATGACTGTTAACAACAATAATAAATTATTGGCATTATTTACCTTCTTAAAGGGGTGATGTGAATACTTTAGCCCATTACCTTATAAAGTGTTCCTTTGAGGGAATGCTCTAAGTAAAGTATAGTAATTGTTCCTAGCACTTTGATTAGCGTTTGAGTAAAGTACTATTCGGGCCAAATGGTGATGTGGACTGTTTATATATGTATTTTTTTTGCACTGAGAATATAATCCACATGTTCTGATTCTTGGATACTGCTGTGTTAAAATTATAACAATGGCTCAATTTTTCTCCTTTAAAAAATAGTTGCCCATGAAAAGTTGAAAGCCTTACTTCCTAAGGTTGTTTGAATGTTTTTTAACCTACTTAGTTCTCAACGTTGTAAATACACACATTGTAGTACTCAGTGCAGGACCAGTCGTCTAGCCATCACTCCCACTTATGACAACATGGAAGGGTCACTGGAGTAATTTTTTAGTGGTAAACCGAAATGAAACTCTTACATCAATTAAATTTAGAGTCTTCCCAACTACTAAAATCATAAACTCCTTTTGCAGAAAGGATAAAAGATGCAACAGAAAAAGCTTCACTTACACTACACGTTTTTCAGGATGTTTAGAGTTGTATAAATATGTTCTATGGAAGATTTCTGTTAACTTGAAAATACAATTTGACTCCCTTACGGAACTACAGAGATAAAAGATGGCCATTAACCTGCTCGTGTTCATAAATACGCAAGGTTTATTTGCAGAGTGAAATTGTTTCTAAATTAAGCAAAAGATGAAAATGTGGCACCAAAATAAAAGTACTTTCCTTGCCATCTTGAACACAGAGGCTGAAAAATCCTCATACGTAGGAAAAAAATGAAAAGGAAATAGGTTTTCCCTGAACTGTTGATTACCCAGCTAACCTGAAGACTAAATTGAAGATTCATTTAAAGGAGGAGAAACATCTCAGTGACTAGATCAGATGAGAGGGTTTTAGGAGGCCAGTAAGGTTACATGGGTTAAGTCACAGGCAAATAGATAGGGATGGCCTGGTTGTGACGGCATAACAATAGGAGCTTGTCTAGGACAGAGAGGAAGAAATGTAGCCAGAGACTCAGTTGTCTTATCAGGAAACAAGAGAAATAAATTCATGAAGTGTAGGCAAATACAGGTAAGTGCCAATTTAATCCTAGAGGTTACTAACACACTTTGTTAAGCTTCCAAAAAGTGTGCATATTTGAAGGTGGATTATTCATAGTTGGAGATTAAATGTTGTGATACATAACACATAAATAGTTTGTTGTTTATTTAAAATAACATGTACAGGGGCGCCTGGGTGGCACAGCGGTTGAGCGTCTGCCTTCGGCTCAGGGCGTGATCCCGGCGTTGTGGGTTCGAGCCCCACATCAGGCTCCTCTGCTGTGAGCCTGCTTCTTCCTCTCCCACTCCCCCTGCTTGTGTTCCCTCTCTCGCTGGCTGTCTCTCTGTCAAATAAATAAATAAAATATTTAAAAAAAAAAAAATAAAATAAAATAACATGTACATACTCATATTACATTTAAAAACGATAAAGTAAAAGGAACTGCCTATTATTCCCAGGGATTCTTCCTTTTATATGAGAGTAACAACTGAAACTGAATATCTTATACGTTCACCATTTTATTTATTTACATAATTGTCCCATTATCTTGGATTTTTCACTGACATTTGCTGTTTCAATGTGTAGGGGTCAAATAATAACAGTGGTTTCTGAATCTTGGAAGAGTGTTGCTCCACAGGAGAATTAACTTTCCTCCTCCCATCCTTGTTTTAAATTCAGCCCTTTGTTCTTTTCATAGGAGCTTAGGTGACTCAGAACTGAGAAATTGTTGCTTCTGCTCTTACTCTTTCCTTATTTAGCCATTACACACTGAGCACCTGTTCTGTGCCAGGAGCTGTTCTGGGTTCTAGAGAGAAAATACATCAGGGAGATCCGTTTTAAAGGGGATAACCAAAAATGACACAAAGCTAATTTCAAATATTACTCTCTGCTGTGGAGACAGTAAAGTAGGATGACATGAAAATGTGACTGGCCTCAAGGATAGGAATACTTTAGATTGAGAAACAAAGACTTCTCCAAAGAAATGAAATTTGATCTGAATTTGCCTGGCACCCCAAACAGCAAGTGAAAAGGCCCAGGGTAGGATAAACTGTATGATCAAGGACAGAAGGAAGGCCAGTGGAGTGGAACAAAGGGGTTAATGAGACTCAAATGATGCCAGAAAGGTAAAAGAGGCCAGATCATAGAATTGCTCAGAGGCCATAAAGAATTTGAATCTTACTGTAAGTAGGGTGAGAAGCCTAGTGTGGAGGTGGTGCTTAGCTTAATCAAGGTTGTGATGTGTTCTGATTTCTTTCTTTAAAGATGAATTAGAGAAGGGCAAGAGTAGAAGCAGAGAGATATGTCAGATGATTCAAGGGCAGGATGATAATAGATTAGCATGAGGGGAGATAAAATTGAACTATGTGGAGTACGCTTCAGTGGGCCTTTATCCCTTGAAGGCAAAACAGGTAACCACCTACAGAATTTGGTTTCATTGCTCACAGTGATGTCCAGTATTTACTCTTTCTCTTGTGGATTGCATGTGATGAAATGAAATCCATCGTTAGTCATTTATTGCTTGGACTAAAATCTCCCTTTCCAAATGCAAGTAATTTTCTTGCTGTATTAAGACATTAAAAATAAATTTAATAATCACAGCATTTCACATGTATATTGCAAGATTCCTTTCACTAGAAAATAGCAGCTTGGTTAGAAGAACAAGACACACACAGGAAGAAAAGAAGATAACATTGCATGTTCTTGATCCATTGATTTGCAACTGCTGCATTGAATCTTTTTGTATTCTCTCCATTGTTGCACTACATTTTAGCTACTGAGAAAATGCTTGTTGATAAATATTCCTGTGCTCTCCAGCATTCTCAACTTAGTCTAATTCTCCCGTGTGATAAGCACATGTGGCTTTTTCTAGAAGCCTACTTTTTTTTTTTTAAAGATTTTATTTATTTATTTGACAGAGATAGGGACAGCCAGTGAGAGAGGGAACACAAGCAGGGGGAGTGGGAGAGGAAGAAGCAGGCTTCTAGTGGAGAAGCCTGATGTGGGGGCTCGATCCCATAACGCCAGGATCACGCCCTGAGCCGAAGGCAGACGCTTAACCACTGTGCCACCCAGGCGCCCCTAGAAGCCTACTTTTGGATGTTCAACTTCATATATGATGAAGTGCTAGATTCTGTTTTCTGAAGGGTAATCAAAGATGATGATGTTTTGGGGAGATTGGTTTATATTGAATTCCTTTGGGTTTCATCATATAATATTTGGCCATCCTGCCATATTTTGAGCAAGGTATCATGTTTTATGAGGCACAGCTTGAAAGAACAGGAAATTCAACAATGCGAGACATAAACACCAGTCAAAAGCAGGGATTCAGTCAGTACATCAAATAGTATTTTTAAGCATCTGTTATGGGAAAACATATTAGGTACCCTATAGAATATAAGGCTTGGGGAGACTACATATATACTTCAAAATTATAAGATACAGCGTTACATAAGATTTTGTAAATTGATTGATACAAAGTATTGCTAGAAGGGTTCAGAGAAATTCAAGGAGCCTAGGGTGATTATAAGAGAGTCAGACTTTCCTAGAAATCGTAGGACTTTAACTGGATTCTGAAGGATCCATGTTATTTCTCCAGAGAAGGATGATGTAGATGCATGACCAGTGAGCCATCAGAATCAATAAAACTGTTGGCCCCGACAGGTTAAATCTTAGGGAGAATAGTATGCGGACTCCTATAGACATGCCTCGAGGGAAAGTGTGAGTCTCAAGGGCATTTGGGAAGCTATTTAGAAATATCAAATGCATGAAACCTCTACCTACACTTCTAGAGAGAGAATAAAATATCTGATTAACTCTCGTTTTAATTAGTGGCAATGTAAGTGCGTACAACAACAGGTCGTGCAATGTGGAAGAAGGCAAGATAGGATCAAAGGAGAGAGAAAAACTTTGAGTATTGTGTTTCTTTTTCACAGTGGTTACTGATAGTGATGGTTTATCTTTGTTTTTCTTCTTTTGTTAATTATTTGGATTTTAAGTTCTTTTTTAAAGGAAAGAGTGTATGTAGTTAATACTATTAAAGAGAATTTAACAAGGTTTCAGCTTGTGGCACAATTATTCAAGCATAGGTGCAAAATACAAAAAGAGTACATATTTTAAATTGTACTCTGATGAATATGTTCAGTAGAACATTTTTATTTTTAGTCTGGTGTAAATTACATTTTTTTCCGGGGTGGCTTCTTGTGGTAGTCTATAATAAAGAATGGGGTGACGAGTAGGTCAGCTTTTTCTGTATCTGGATGAATACTATTTGTTCTGTAAGCCTTTCATAGAATTTATTTATTTATTTGAAAGGAACACATATAATCAGGTACTTTTTCTATCATGTATTAAAAAAGAACAATAAGAAACTGTATATTGGTGTAATTTAAATAAAATAATTATATTATGATGAGAAATATATTTTATTTTAATATTCCTCAAATAGAAGTATTAATTGCTGTTTTAGAAAACAGTCAACAAATTTCCTCTATTCCAAGCCAAGGTATTCATTGATTTTACTATGTGAGAATCAGCTGGAAAGACTGTCCTGGTTAACAGAAAACCAGCTCGTTATAATTGCTGACTTTATAAAACCATACTGTAGGAGAATGTTAAACCCATAGAGCAGCAGAGGCAGTAACAGGTGGATATAATACAGATAGTTTTTCTTCATTTTTATATTACTTTTTTTGGTTTTGCCCAACCCAAAATGAAATAAAACCCTTTTAGAAGGAGCAAGTATACTTATTAAAAGAAATAGATTTACAGAGATTGTCTAACTCTAATGGATAGGAAACATATTCATTTTTGTTTGTTACTCAGATTCATATTTCAATAACTAGAGTTATAGAATTTGATGTATTTTATCCTTATTTTTCCTAGAAAGAACCTGATTTCTACTTTTAAAATTATGCATGAAATAATTTAGCCTTTCTTGAAAAGCAAAAATATATTGTAAACATTTAATTCAATATGACCCCTATTAAATGAATCTTAAATAATTGTTGAGTGGAATGAATCATGAGGAAAAAGAAACCAATTTTAGAGCAAATATGTCTGTCATTTAATATGTGCTATTATTTCAGCAAAGAAACACAAATTTCAGAAAAACAAAATTTGCCTGCAGTTAGCCAGTACAATCTTACTTTTTTGCTTTTTTGTCTGCTGTGATATACTTCCGGGAGGGATATTGAAGAATATTCTTTTCTTCTTCCTCTTTCTGCTCAAGTACCTGGTGTAAAATAATTGATGACACTAAAACAAATATGGAACCACAATAGACTAATCCTGAGTGGAGTGGTGAAAACTGTATCAAAGGGATTTTCTAAAGAGAATTAGTTCTCCTAAATATAAGTATCCATCCACAGTTCTGCGTCAGCTGGTGGGATCTTCCTAATGAAATGGCCACATGTGAACTGAATGGCATGGGCTTATGTAGGAGCTAAGAGTTGTAGTAAATAATAGTAGTCATAGTAATTAATAAATATTAAACACACTCCTTAGTTGTATATATATTTTTACTTAATGTAAGCAATTCTTACAATGTAGGTATTATTACCCAATCTACAGATAAGAAAACTGAGCATAGTTACATTAAATAACTTGCCAAATTCACACAAGTATTAAGTAACAAAGACTGAGATAAAACACAGGCCATCTGACTGTGGAGCCAGCACTGTGGTGCTATTTTGCCGCTGCACTAAGTTCTTAGGGTTCTTCTTCCCCTGAGATTACAAAACTACAATACATGTCTTCTTCAAGAACTCAGTAAGGAGAGATCTACCAACACCAAAAGAATATGTCTTTGGGAAAATGTCTTTATGTACGCAAGCCTGGATATATATCTAGCTACTGATTAGGGTTTAAATAGTAGAAAAGAGATGGTATTGCAACTTATTTTGGTGAATTTTTTTGGTTAGGATATGTTAGTTTTTAATAACCCAAAATAAAGATGATTTATTATCACAGGGCAAGACAACCTTTGCTAAGAAAGGATTTGTATGTTTGTTAGTATCTGATGTGATTCAAAACAACTATGAAATGAAGGAAGTACTTTACAGTAAATGCCTCTAAATTTAAAACTAGAAGTTCACTTTACAACTGTGAGCGTTGCCAAATTATAATGTCATATAATGACATTAGAGATTGAAAAAATATTTGCGAGCTATGGCTACAGTAACATCTTCCTTTATTGGTTGCTTACATAACACATCCTCACAGGCTTTAAAAAACGATTTGCAAACAGCTTGGAAATGTTCTAGCATTTCAGTAAGGTAAAAAGAAAATATATATACTAATTTGGAAGATAGAGAAACCATAACCAAAAAAAAATTAAGTGGCATGTTCAGTACCACTGAATAAATTGGAAATAGCATGCTGAATAACTCTTCTCATACAAATGATTTTCACATCACTTCTCTTGAACCACAGTAAAAGCCTGTTTTGGAACTCTGCTCGAGTTAGCGCCTCTATTTATCTTATTAGCCAGGATGATGCTGATTTGCATTAAAAATCAGTAGCTTGAAGAACATCCTCATTTAAATGAAAGGGAGATAAAAATATGCCACAATAATGATGAAAAGCAACAAGAGAGGAGGAAGACGAGGAGAGGGCATGTTACGAACAGGTTTTGCACAAGTATTGAAAAAGTCATAAGAAGAAGAAAGAAGTCAGTGGTATAAAAAGCTTCCAAGCCATCAGGTAAGATGAAGATGGACTAGTGTTCGCTAGATTTAGAAAACAGCCGCTATTTGTTGGTATTGCTGAGTTTGAATTTCATTTGAGTAGAAGAGATGGAATCTCTATTGGTGCAGTTGAGAAGTGAGGAGGAGTCAGAGTGTATGTAACCTAGATATTAATTAGTTTAACTGGGAAAGGAGAGGGATAAGGAATAGCTCGAGATTTTTGAACTAAGAAGATACTTTTAAGATTTGGAAACTATTGAATTTCTGACAGTGAAACCAGAAAATGTGAAATTAACTGTTTGTAGGGGAAGCCAACTTATGCAATGCTTGAATAGATGAAAACTTAGGAAGTACACATGATCAATCAAGGCAACTTAATTTTTTCATAACAATGCAACCAAGAAGCTGTCTGCCCAGCCTTATTTGATAATTAATCTAAGCTATATGCAAATGGAAAGCTGGTAGGTGGTTGTAATGTTAAAAAAAAAAAAAACAAACCTCACAGAGAGTTTTCTATCTTTTTTGAAGAATAATAATATACATATATATGAATATATTATATATGATGATTATGTAATATTTGTGAAATATATAAATATAACAATAGTTTAAACATCCTAAAATTAAAAATATATACCATATGTAGAATACAACTATATATGTTGTACTATATTATATTGCCTAGGACTACTGGTGGAAATGAGGAATTCCTGCAAATATACATGAGGAAACTCTTGGGATCGTAATGGTGTTTTCAAAACCCTATAAATTTAATAAAATTCACTGAATTAAACAATTACAGTGGGTAAATTTTATGTTACAGGAATTATAAGTCAAAGTTAAAATCATCTTTAATTTTTTGAAACCAATATTTAGATGATTAATTTTAATTCTTTTTATTTTGTATATGAATTTAGAGCTCTAAATGATACCCAAGCATTGCATTCTTATTTTTTTATTGAGGTAAAATTTACAGACAGTAGGTTCTGCTATAATGTGACACATGTGTTCCTGAAAAGCACTATGCTGTGGAAAATTGCTCAACTATGAACCTCAGTGCTTATGGGAAATGTGTTTGGCACATAGTACATACATAGTGTCATAATTACTGACATGGAGAACGACAGGAACCTAGTAAAAATGGTAGCACAGTTTTAGACATGTAAAATGGATATGAAAATAGAATACTTTGATTTGAAAAATACCTGATGTTGTTTGTGGAAATGGGCTTCAGAAGGGTTTTAGCTTATGAGTTATTATGAAGTGATAGGAGGTGGGTGTATTACACTCCTAGGGCTGCAATAACAAATTACCACAAACTGGGTGTCTTTAAATGACAGAAATTTATTCTGCCACAGTTTTGGGGGCCACGAGTCTAAAATTGAGGTGTTGGCAGGTCCATGCTTCCTCTAACAGTTCTAGGGAAGAATTCTTGCTTGCCTCTTCTAGTTTCTGGTGGTTGCTGGCAATCCTTGGTATTTCTTTGTAAATATTGTCACTTCAATCTCTGCCACTGTCTTCACTGAGCCTTCTCCCTTGTGTACTGTGTTTCTTCGTGTCCATATCTCTCTCTTATGAGAACATCAGGCATACTGGAGTTAGGGCCTAGCATAATCTAGTATGACCTCACCATGCCTTGATTACATCTGCAAAGACTTTATTTACAAACAGGGTCGTATTTATAGGATCTACGTGAACATGGCTTTTTGAAGGACACTGGCCAATTCAGTACAATGGATTGTATGAAATTAGAAAACTGTAACAATGGATGTGAATGGGAATGGGTTGTAACACATGTGGTGAGCTAAGGCAGATGGTAGATGTTTGAGGTATGTGCATTTTGTGTACTATTTGGCTCAGTTAAATTGTGTGCTCTTTTTGGCTTCCAGCTAGTGTTTTCCATGGACTAAATTATGCATAAACAAACACAAAATTCTTTTCCTATTATTCCCTAATATATCAATCATGTCGGAAAAAGTTCATGTTATCAAAACAAGTGTTATAGAAGATCTGATTATTCAGTGAAATGCATAAATCTTTTTTGGACCTGACAAAAACATTTAGTATGTGTGTAAACTACTTAAGTGGAAAGTTTACTATTACAATCAAACAGAGGACCACAATAACTGTCATTTAATGATGTACATAATTATTGTGCATCATACTAAGTACTAAGCAGCTCAAGGAAAATGTTGATAATCAGTATTATTTTTTCAGAGATAAATAAAAAAGCAATTAAGAAACAAGAAGGTTCAAGAAGCCTTTCTAGTATTACTGAAAACCCCTTCAAGAGGCAATTTAGAGGGAGAACGGTAGTAGAAGGTACCGACTTCTACTTTAAATCAACCCAAGGATTTTTATTTCTCTAACAAATGGCACTCAGTTTAGCAAATTCTATTTTTCCCCATCCCATTCCCACAGCCAAACAATGCTAAAGAAAGCAAATACAGTATGATTTAATGGAAGCTCCTGGGCAGCAGTAGAAATTCCCTATCCCGTTTCTGAAGAATAAGTTAATCAGATTGCTATCATAACGTGGAGGTTGGTCTCAAGCAGTGGAAGGAAACTGAGGGAAGAATTTTGCAGTTAATAGCCAACAAACTGATAGTTACCAGAAGGGATGTGGGTGGAGGGGGGGTGTGTGAAACAGGTGGTGGGGATGAAATGCATAATTCTTAATCACCCTGTTTGTTCTGCTTTGACAAATGCATAAAAATGTATAATCCCTAACTTTCTCAAGGTATGGAACTTTTTCCTTACCCCAAGATGTTTCCTTTATGCTTTACCTCGTGGTTCTTCCTGATGAACTATTGCTCTCATTTCTGTCTTATGTTTGCTTTGCCTATTTTAGAATTTCATGTAAATGGGATTATATAATATGTACTCTTATGTATCAAACTTTCTTTATGTAGTTTATAGTATTATGCTACTGTATGCATCACTACCTCACTCTGTTTTTTAAAATTGAACTAAAATTGATGTAACATAAATCTCACCATTTTAATCATTAAAAAATGTACAATTCAGTGGTTTTATTACATTCAGAGTGTTGTGCAACCATCACCACTCTCTCCTTCTAAAACATTTTTACCTCTCCCAAAGGAAATATACCCATTAACAGTTATTCTCTTCCCCCTTCTAGTCCATGGAAACTACTAATCTGCTTTCCATCTGTATGGATTTGCTTATTCTGGATATTTCATATAAAACAAATCACACAATATGTGACTTCTTATGTCTAGTTTCTTTCACTTAGTGTAATGTTTTCTAGGTTCATCCAGGTTTTAGCTGTGTCACTACTTCATCCCTTTTTATGCCCGAATAATATTCCATTGTATGGATATGCTACATTTCGTTTGTTCATCAGTTGATGAACAGTGAATTTCTTTCAGTTTTTACTTGTTATGAATATTGGTGCTATGAACATTTGTATTTAATTTTTTGTACATGTTTTCAGTTCATTTTGGTAAGTTCTTAAGAGTGAAATTGGTGGGTCACATGGTAATTCTATATTTCACTTTTTGAAGATATGCCAGATTGTTTTCCAAAACAGTTATACCATTTACATTCCCACCAGCAATGTATGAGAATCCCAATTTCTCCACATCCTTATCAGTTTTTCTTTTTTTAAAAAAGAATTATAGGTATACTTGTGGGTTTGAAATGATGTCTCATGGGTTTTGATTTGCATTTCCCAAATGACATTGGGCATCTCATTGCTCACAGTTGTTTGTCTATTTTCTCTGAAGAAATGTCTATTCAAATCCTTTGCCTGATTTTAAATTAGGTTGTTTGTCTTTTAGTTGTTGAGTTGTCAATTTTTTTTGTATTCTGGATACCAGACCCTTATGAGAAATTACTGCTTGTGCTCTTTTTTAGGATTTTTATGATTTTGGGTGTCACATTTAGGTCTTTCATCCATTTTGAATTTATTTTTGTGTATGGTGTAAGAAAATAGTTCAGTTTCATTCTTTGCATGTTGCTGTCCAGTTTTGCCAACACCATTTGTTGAAGAGACTGTCTTTTTCCTATCAGATATTCTTTCCTGCTTTGTCAAAGATTAATTGATCATATGCTTGTGGATTTACTTCTGGGTTTTCTATTCTGTTCCATTGACTTATGTGTCAGTTTTTGTGCCAATGCCATACTGTTTTGATTTACTACAGCTTTGTAATATAACTTGAGGTCCAGAATTATGATGCTTCCTACTTTTCTTTTTCAGGAGTGCTTTGACTATTCAAGGTCTTTTGTGTTTCCATACAAATTTTGGGATTGTTTGTTCTGGTTCTGTGAAAAATGCTGTTGATTATTTGATAGGAGTGGCATTAAATGTGTAGATTGCTTTGGGTACTCTAGACATTTTAACAATAATTGTTCTTTCTATCCAAGAACATGGAATGTCTTCTGTTTTTTTGTGTTGTCTTCAACTTCTTTCATCAGTATTTTATAGTTTTCAGAATACAGGTCTTTATCCTCTTTGGTTAGATTTATTCCTAGGTACCTTATTACTTTTGGTGCAGTTGTAAATAGGATTGTTTTCTTAATTTGTCTTTCTGCTACTTCATTACTGATGTTTAGAAATGCAGCAGATTTCTGTAAATTGATTTTGTGTCCTATGACTTTACTGAATTCATTGATCAGTTGTAGCAGTTTTGTTGGTATAGTCTTTGGTTTTTTTCATATATAGTATCATGTCATCTGCAAAGAGTGAAAGTTTGATTTTTTTTCTCACTGATTTGGATGGCTTTTATTTCTTTTTGTTATGTGATTGCCTTGGCTAGTACTTCCGGTATTATGTTGAATAAAAGTGGTGAGAATGGACATTCTTGTCTTATTCCTGACCTAAAGAGGAAAGGCTCTCAGTTTTTCCCCACTGAGGATGTTTTTTGTGGGTTTTTCATAGATGATTTTTATTATGTTGAGCTAAGTTCCCTGTAAACCAACTTTGTTGAGAGTTTTTATCATGAACGGTTATTGTACTCCACCAAATACTTTTTCTGCATCTATTGAAGTGGTCATATGGTTCTTCTCCTTTCTTTTACTGATGTGATGTATTACATTGATTGATTTGCAAATATGAAACCACCCTTGCAACCCAGGAATAAATCCCACTAGGTTATGGTGAATTATTTTTTTTAATGCAGTGTTGGGTTTGGTTTGCTAGTATTTTGTTGAGGATTTTTGCATCTATATTCATCAGAGATATATTGGCTTGAAGTTCTCTTTTTTTGTGTGTGGTTTTTTTTATCTGGTTTTGGTATTAGGGTAATGTTGGCCTCATAGAATGAATTTGGAAGTTTTCCTTCCTCTTCTATTTTTTGGAAAAATTTGAGAATAGGTATTAACTCTTCTTTAAGTGTTTGATAGAATTTGCCTGTGAAGCCATCTGGCCCTGGACTTTTGTTTGTTGGGTTTTTTTGATTATTGATTCAATCTCTGTGCTGGTAATTGGTCTATTCAAATTTTCTCTTTCTCCTTGCTTCAGTTTTGGTAGGTTATATGTGTTTGTTTCTAGGAATTTATCCATTTCTTGTAGGTAGTCCAATTTTTTGGCATATAGTTTTTCATAATATTCTCCTGTAGTTCATATTTCTGTGAGTTGGGATGTCTTATCTCTCATTTGTGATTTTATGTATGTATGTATGTATGTATTTTAGTTTCTATAATGCTTATTTCTGCTCTAATCTTTATTATTATTTTCTTCTGCTGGTTTTAGGTTTTGTTCGTTCTTTTTCTAGCTCCTATTGGTGTAAGGTTAGGTTGTTGGAGATTTTTCTTGCTTTTTGAGATGGGCTTGTGTTGCTATAAAAATCCCTCTTAGAACTGCCTTTGCTGTGTCCCAGAGGTTTTGAACTGCTGTGTTTTCATTTTCATTTGTTACCATGTACTTTTTATATCTTCTTTTATTTCCTGGTTGACTCATTGATTGTTTAGTAACATATTAATATAACCTCCATGTATTTGTGGTCTTTCCAGATTCTTTTTTGTGGTTGACTTTTAGTTACACAGCATGGTCAGAAAAGATCAGAAAAGCATGGTATGGCTTTGATCTTTTTGAATTTGTTAAGACTTCCTTTGTGGCCTTATATGTGATCTATTCTGGAGCATGTTCCATGTGCATTTGAAAAGAATGTGTATTCTGCTGTCTTGGGATGGAATGTTCTGGATATATCTGTTAATCCATCTGGTCATTTAAAGTGTGTCATTTAAAGCCATTGTTTCCTTGTTGATTTTCTGTTTAGGTGATCTATCCATTGATGTATGTGGGGTGTTAAAAGTCTCCTATTATTATTGCATTATTATTGATCAGTTTCTTTGTTGTTAACTGTTTTATGTATTTGAGTGCTCCCATATTGGGTGCATAAATATTTACAATTGTTGCATCTTCTTGTTGGATCATCCCCTTTATTATTAATGTCCTCCCTTGTCCCTTGTTACAGTCTTTGTTTTAAAGTCTGTTTTGTGCAAAATAAATATTGCTACTCTGGCTTTCTTTTGACATCCATTTGCATGATAGATGTGTCTACATCCCCTCACTTTCAATCTGCAGGTGTCTTTAGGTCTACAATGAGTCTCTTGTAGGCAACATATAGATGGGTCTTATTTTTTTGTTTTTCCAATCTGTTGCCCTATGTCTTTTGATTAGAGCTTTTAGTCATTTACATTCAGATTAATTATTCATAGATGTGTGTTTATTGCCATTTTATTGCCTTTATTCTGGTTGTTTCTAAAGATTTTGTCTGATCCCTGTTTTTCTTTCATGGTGTGCTGGTTTTCTTTAGAGATATATTTGGATTTCTTTCTCTTTATACTTTGCATATTTTTTAGTGGTTTTTGATTTGTGATTACCATTAGGTTTGTATACAACATTTTATGCATATAGCAGTCTATATTAAGTTGATAGTCCTTTAAGTTTGAACCCATCCTTATTCCTCTCCTCCCCACATTTTAAGTATATAGTGTCATATTTTACATCCTTTTTTTTTAAGATTTATTTATTTATTTTAGAGAGAGAAAGGGTAGGGAAGAGAGGCAGAGAGAGAGGGAGAGATAGTCTTTTTTTTTATTATTATATTATGTTAGTCACCATACAGTACATCCCCGGATTCCGATGCAAAGTTCGATGCTTCATTAGTAGCGTATAACACCCAGTGCACCATGCAATACGTGCCCTCCTTACTACCCATCACCAGTCTATCCCATTCCCCCACCCCCCTCCCCTCTGAAGTCTTCAGTTTGCTTCTCATAGTCCATAGTCTCTCATGTTTCATTCCCCCTTCTGATTACCCCCCTTTCTTTATCCCTTTCTTCTCCTAATGTTCATCCTAGTTCTTATGTTCCATAGATGAGAGAAACCATATGATACTTGTCTTTCTCTGCTTGACTCATTTCACTTAGCATTATCTCCTCCAGTGATATCCATGTTGCACCAAATGTTGAGAATTCGTTCTTTCTGATAGCTGAGTAATATTCCATTGTATATATGGACCACAGCTTCTTAATCCAGTCATCTGTTGAAGGGCATCTCGGCTCCTTCCATGATTT
>NC_048218.1:173602946-173623171 GCF_002007445.2 Ailuropoda melanoleuca
CGGATCGTTCTCCACTGATGTTCTGGCCACTTTAACTCTGTTTCTGTTGGTGCTGCTCAACCCTGCAGCATCCCAGGCTGTGCGCCCCACACCTGGCATCCCGGCCCTCACTTCCAGGGCCGTTGCGTCTCTGTCCTTTGTGTTTCCAACCCTGCCAGCTGCCAGTTGCCACCCGCCCTGCGCGGGCTCCTGGAGCTCCCGGTCTCAGTCTGGTGTCACGCGGGTGCTGACTGCGAGTCCGCCTGCTCCCTTGTGCAGGTGGCCCTCCAGCCGCCAGCCGCCCCGCGCATGCTCCTGGAGCTCCTGGTCTCAGCCTGGATCCAGTGAGCACAGCGGAGCTCCGTAGCTCCGTGAGATGCTTGGTTGCACACGCTCCCGGCTCACGGTCTCAGTCTGCTGTTTCGAGGGTGCGAGTCCGCGGTCTGCCCGCTCCCCGGTGCAGGTGGCCTTCCAGCTGCCAGCCGCCCTGTGTGCGCTCCCGGAGCTCCCGGTCTCAGTCTGGACCCAGTGAGCACACTGGAGTTCCGGAGTTCCGTGAGATGCTTGGTAGTGCGTACCCCCGGCTCGCGGTCTCATTCTGCTGTCTCAAGCGTGTGGGTCCGGGGTCCGTCCGCTCCCCTGTGCAGGTGCCTACCGCTTCCCGGTGCCCTGACACGGCGGCTCCTTCCCCCTTCTGTTTATCTTCTAATATCTGTGCGCGGTTTCACGGCTCCCCGCTTCGTACCTCGATACTCAGCGCTGGAGATGTTCATTTGTAGAGATCCAGATGTATCTTCCTGCGTCTCAGGCTGATTCCTTGGATGTTCCTGCTGGTCTGGTACCTATCCAGCTCAACTCAGGACTGGCTGAAAAAGGGGTCCCCTACTCCTCCACCATCTTAACCCCTCTTCTGAGGGAGAGATAGTCTTAAGCAGACTCTGTGTTTAGCATTGAGCCCAGGGCCTGGCTCAGTCCCACAGCCCTGTGATCATGACCTGAGCTGAAACCAAGAGTTGGCTGCCTTATGACTCTGAAACTTAGGCACCCCCACATCCTTTTATTTTGTGAGTTTCTTGCCTTTTTTTTTTTTTTACAATAATATTCATTTTTAGTGCCTTTGTGTTTCCTATGTTCATACTGTCATTTTTGGTCTTTCCTTTCCAGTCAAAGAGTCCCCTTCTTGCAGGGCTGGTTTAGTGGTTACAAACTCCTTTAGTTTTTTTTGTCTTGGAAACTCTTTATCTCTCCTTCTGTTCTGAATTATAGCCTTACTCGATAGAGCATTCTTGGCTGCAGGTGTCTGTCATTCAGCACTTTGAATATATCATGGCACTCCTTTCTGGCTTGGAAAGTTTCTCCTGAAAAATCTGCTGATAGTCATATGGGGTTTCCTTTTTATGTAACTGTTTTCTTTTGTCTTGCTGCTTTTAATATTTTTCTTTATCACTATATTTTGCCATTTTATTTATAATATGTCTTGGTGTGGATCTGCTTTTGTGATTTTTTTTGGGGGGGGGTGTGAGTCGCGTGTGCCTCCTGGATCTGTATATCTGTTTCCTTTCCCAGATTAGGGAAGTTTTCAGCTATTATTTTTTCAAATAAATTCTCTGTTCCCTTTTCTTTCTTTTCTTCTTCTGGGACTCCTAAAATACGAATGTTACTGTGTTTGATGGAGTTACTGAGTTCCCTAAGTCTGTTCTCATTGTGCATAGTTCTTTTTTCTCTCTTGATTATTTTAAATTACTCTGTCTCCTGGGCATTTAATTTGTTCCTTTGCTTCTTCCAGCCTTCTGTTGATTCTGTCAAGCATGTTTGCCATTTTGTTTATTGAGCCTTTTATCTTTTCTGTGTTATTTATCTCTGTTAATGGTTTCACTGATGTCCCCCACTTTTTCCTCAAATCCAGTGAATATCCTTATGATCATTGCTTTAAATTCTCCATCAGGCATCTTACTTATATCTGTTTCAATTAGATCTCTGGCTGTGGTCTTGCCTTATTCTTTCACATGGGACAAATTCCTCTGTCTTCTCCTTTGTCTAAGTCTCTGTGCCTATTTTGCTATATTAGGAAAGTCAGCTACATCTCCTGTTCTTGAAGAGGTCCTGTAGTGCCCTGTAGTGTAGTGTCCCCTGTCCCCAGGGCCTGGCACTTCTGGGAGCACTTCCAGTGTTTGTTGTGTATGCTCTGCTATTGTGTCCAAGCTGCTTTATCCTTCAGACCAATCAACTGAAAAAGTTCTCTTTACCTGTTGTGGGTAGTGTTTGGTCCCTAGCCTGATTGTGGTGCATTTTAATCAGGTGTGCTCTGGTTTGCTTGTGCAATGAGACCTGTTGCCACCACCAATGGAACTGAGGCTTTGCAGAAGTCCCTAGGAGGGAGACACACGGTAGCAGGAATTTAGCCCCGTCTTCTGAGGGAGAGGTCCTGCTGTGGTGGGACTAAAGCAGGCTTGTCTGAGAAGGGCTGTTTTCTCTAGTGTGCAGTGGAGTGGGGCTTGATATAAACAAGTTAAGTTGGGAGTGTTGGTGTATGCTGGTTCCTGCAGCTGGCTTTATGTTTATGCTGAGGGATGGAGGAAGGAAATGGTGCTGGCCAGTTCCTTTGTTCTCAGAGAAGGTCTCTCCATGAAAGCTGCCTCTCTGGGACATGCGCAGTGATGAGCAACTAATGTCTCCACTGTGTGACTTAGGCACTCTTCAGATCGCTGTTTCCACACTATATGTCTGTGGCTGTTTTCCCTGCTTTTTCTCCAAGAGCAGCCTCAATGTCCTCTGAGCTCTCCCAGAGCCAACCACGCGAACCTTTAAAACTCCAGGCTTTAAGCTCCATTGCAAAAGCTCATGAAATTTGAGCCCTCTTGCTTTCCACACTGGTTGCTGTGGGGATTAATTTTCCCCAGACCCCCCTGTGTGCTAGTCTGTCTGTTGCCCTTCCCTGTGACCATGGCTCCCTTCCCACCATTATGGCCATGATATGTTTTCCTAAGCTGCATCTCCACACTTCCTCCCTTCTTCAAAGTGGCCTCTTCTCTACCTTTAATTGTGGAGTTTGTTCTGCCAGTCTTCATCTCAGTTTCTGGGGTATTTAGGATGATTTAATAGTTATCTAGCTGTGTTCATGGGATGAGGCAAGGCTACGTTTCTCCTACTCTGCCACAATCTTCCCCTCCCTATGGGTTTAATTTTGAATTCTCAATTTTATTCCATTAATCTGTGTATTTATCCTATGCCAGTATGCTATTGCTTTCATTACAGTAACTTTATAATAAGTTTTGAAATCCAGAATCGTGAATCCTTTAACTTTGTTCTCCCTTTTTGGGATTGTTTTGTTTTTTTCAGGATCTTTTGCAATTCCATATGGATTTTAGGATTAGCTTTTACTTTTCTGCAAAACTACAATTAGAATTCTTAAAGGAATGCACTGAATTTCTTGAGCACCATGGTTATTACTGTCCTCTTAACAAAATTAAGTATTCCTGTTCATTAGCTCAGATTATCTTTTTATTTATTTAGGTCTTGTAAAATTTCTTTCAACAATGTTTTTTTGTTTTCAGTGTGCAAGTCTTGAACCTCCTTTGTGAAAGTTATTCCTAAGTA
Organism: Ailuropoda melanoleuca; assembly: GCF_002007445.2. Taxonomy (NCBI): domain Eukaryota; kingdom Metazoa; phylum Chordata; class Mammalia; order Carnivora; family Ursidae; genus Ailuropoda; species Ailuropoda melanoleuca. The sequence continues at coordinate 173,606,523 of NC_048218.1, forward strand.
TTTTATTTTTTTGATAGTCTTGTAAATGGAATTTTTCTTAATTTCACCTTGGATTGTTAATTTCTAGTATGTAGAAAGATAAATTATCATTAGAACTCAAATTAATAGACATTTTTCAGTACTCTAGCATATGGCTGATATATACTTAAGGACATTGGAGAATTCTGTCGCACATAATTAGCAACCTGCCACCTTAACTGGGGTATTCTGCACGTTTATTTTGAGGAGTGAAATGGGAAATAGATTTTACATATAAAATCATGCTTTATTATCAAACTGTACAAATGATTTTGATTTGTTGTATTTCATGAAGACTGTATCAAAGAATTCAAAAGAGTGTGGACACATATTTGCATGCATCTACTAAAACCAATGAAGGGTGAAAAATTCAGACAATCAGATGGCGTTTTATATCAAATAGGGTTTTTTTCTTCACTCAATTACTTAAATTTTTCATTTTTCAACAGTCATTGGTAAGTTTTGCAACAGTAACACTTCAAAAGATATTTAAGTTTGATATTTGAGTGGTAGGGTAGAATATAAAGAGTTCTTTTATAAGGAAAACATCAAAATCATTTCTAAAGGAATGTTTTGGAAATGTATCTAAAAGAAGCATTTTCCATTTGTTACATGTAATTCAGGCATATATAACACTCTCAGAGAGAAATGAGAGCAATCAGGGAAAAAATCCCTTTAAAATGCTATAATTTCAGTTTGTCTCAGATTACTTTTAAACACATACTTTTGCGACAAAAAATTTCAACATTGCTGAATTTAAAATAGCCTATGAAATGTATATCTTTTCCCATGACAATTTTGTAGAACACCATTATTAGTACATATTGCTCGAGAGAGTTTAAAAAACAAGACAAAACAAAACAACAACAAAAACATTCCTATGGAATGTCTTATTGCAGAATTTTTTATACTAAAAAAATTAATTTCAAGTTATATTATGTGACTTTAGATTTAAATGTAGAATATTATGCTTTGTAGTAAATATATTCTCTTTTAAATATCTTACATATATTTTTTATTATATTTCTGTAAAGTAACTGCATTGCGACCAAAAGAATTTATCTTTGTCTTGATGATTCATAATAAAACAGGACCCACATAGCCAAGATATATGCTTAAGGTTATTTAATAACTGTTAAAGAGACAATTCTGATACATAAATCTGGAATGCCATCTATCAGCCTAATGAAAAGAAATATTATTATCTTGCATTTTATTTTTCTGTTATTGATTTGTGGTGCCCCAAGACCATTTTAAAAATGATCAGTGTAGTCCTTATCTGTCATGGAAACAAATTCATTCCTTGGGTGGCTGAGCAACATGAGGGGAAATAAATTTCTCAGAAATGTATCCCCTGAAGGTTGCTATCCATTATTGTTACAAGTTTGCAATGGAAATGGCTTTATTGCTACATAAAGAATATGATAAAATTTAAAGCTTGTGAAAGATGATTAGAAAATAAATATAATACATATTTAATATATTACTGACAATATATCACCACCTATGATACATTTATTTATTTAGACAATATTTTCAGCATATCAGGACAAACGTGGAACAACTCAAATCTGAATGTTAATCCAAAGAGTAATAAAAATGAAAAATGAATGCCTGCAGGGAATTGGGAATAAAATATTCTCCCATTTCTAACGTAGAACTCTTAACGTTTTCTGCTTGGACGGCAAGCATGAGCTCTATAGATCAGATTTCATCATATCAGTGTTTGACTTAACTTTACTTCTTGGACATTGCACCTAGTTTGAGCTTTAGTAAGGTTTCAAGAGTCTGACAGATGATTCCACCGGAAAAATAAAGCAGAAGTTAATGGAATTAATCCTGTTATGTGGATTAGTTGTGTTATCTCTGCCCACTGTTACAACACATAAGCTGGAAAGCTCCGCATCACATAAGTTGGAATATATTATTTTTATTATTTTAAAATGTCTTTTTGTTTATAGGTCTATACACAAACACATATATTTACTTAAAATAACAATACATATTTTGACCTGTGTGTGATATATCTGCAAGGATATTAAAGTTTCCGTATTTTTATAAAAGCAAATAACTGGAATACCTTTAGTGTTCTACTAACTGTACTAATTATCATTCTCTGTGGATACTGAGATTTTGCATAATTTTAAGTTGCTTTTATATATAATATTTAGATTCTTTTCCCCAATGGCTTCATTTTCCTTGTGTGATTAAAATTAGCAAAGCTCAGTAATTGGGTTTATTATACTTATTTCCTACCTTTTTTGGTAACAGCTTGTTTTCTTGAAAGCATGATTCTTAGAAGTATGAAGATAGAAAGAAAATTTCATTAGAATAAGCAACGTGAAGAAAATAATATATAATAGTATTACAAAGTTTACTGTAGTAATCAATAAATACAGTTCTCCACATTAGCATTAAGGTTTCTAAACTCAAATGTAAATCTGTTTTTGATATCTTGGTGCCAAAGTAGCTAACACTTGAATTTTGTTTTAGATCTATCTGATATATCAAGTTTAAGAATTCTCCATTAAGGATTAATGCAGTAAAAAATATGGCTATTCTTAGTCCTCGTATCTTTTTAATATACCAGTTTCAGTGATCCATTGAAAAGCCAATACCTTTAAACTGATAGGAAACACACTGTATTGTAGGGTCTAAAATTCCAGGTGCTGATTTGACATCTTTGAACCTCACAGGGCCCCATAAGCCTAACCACGAACTCCCCTGCTCTTGCCAAATGCATGTTCCCACTATTCCCTCCCTAGTAGGAGAGGCTCTTCACCTAGGTAGTTCCTCTACCAGCCAGATCAGCTGTGCTCTACCTGGTCCTCAACCTAACTCTTCCAGCCTGTGGAATTTTTCAAATAAATCAATCCACATCCTCCCGAAGGAACCAGGGGGATACCTCATCCTCTTCTTACTCCAGAGCTTGCCCCCACATCCCTGCTCTGTTCTCAAGTGCAAATTCCATGTGGCCTTGCATGGCATGCAGTGTCCTTCTTCCCTAGACCGTGGATAGAGTTGACTGATGAACTGCTGTCAAGTCGGCCTGACCAGTTTTGGGTTTTATGTTTGGCTATCTGGTACTGTTTAGTGCACAAGATCCCTCCTTCACCATTACAGTGAATAGGAGATGATCACAACACATATATATGTGATGAAAAGGAATAGTTTATTAAATTGTTTTTCATATATTTATGAGATTTAAATGTCTTTACTATAAATGAAAACTTCGCTATTGTCTTATTGTTGTTGTTCCGAGCCATTCAAAGGGAATAACGTGATTTTAGCTTTTATTATAGAAATGTTATTTCCAGATGAATATAAAATGAATTTTAGTAAAGTGGGATGACTGGTTTGTTTGTTTGTTTTTTTTAATAATAACCTATCAACTGACATTTATTTAACTCAACAATAAAAATCTCTTAGACATGATGAATGAATGGTGTTCTTGCTTCATACATTATTTGTAAATTTATCTAACATGGCAGCAGTAATGTATGAGAATTGTATTCATGTTGCTAGATCTATGTGTGGTTATTATTGTTGACTGGATTCCATATAATTTGTAGGGCCTACCAAAGTCGCCTTAACCTTTTCTGATTTAATTATAGGCTCTCAAAATTTAATAGGACATTTGTGGATTCATGAATTTTGAAAAAATAATAGTTTCCTTACCTGACAGTACATTCCACTATTAGCCAATTAAATGGTGAAAACAGGGCCATCTAAAGCACACACATTTACACACGCACATACTTGCGCACATATTTGCTCAAATAGGGTTGCAAAATACTGGCTTCCTAGGGGTAATGTTTTGGGTTTCTCCATAACTATCAAGTCAATGTTTCTACTCCTCTGTTTACTTTTACAATGTTAATCTTAACATGGGTCTTGGAAAAAACCTACATAACTTTTCTATACCTAAATCAACCTATACAAAACAATTAATCAAAATTAATAATTATATTTTAGACATTATTTTTATATACCCTGATTCACTCCAAAAAAAGAATGGAAATTTTGCATTAAAAATCCCTTCGCCAAAAGGAATCTTCAGTGTTATAATCTAAGGTACATTGGTTTGTAACTGCTGCTGAATTATAACCAGCACTGAGCAGTGACGTATTAAATGGCATCACATGTTAGAGAGTGATGTAGCATAATTGTCTAAAACTCAGAATATCTGGTTCTGTAACTAATTTTCTTCCTAACCATTTATATTTCTCAGGTATAAAATTAAGTAATCTCAAATTCATACTCAAATCTTGAATATTGTTACTCAACATGTTTGGAAGCTATGAGAGAGAGAAAGCTCTGGGTTGAATTTCCTTTTACAGAGGTTTATTGGAAATAGATTCTGAGCACCTGAGCATACTTAACAAATTGTGAAATCCTTTATAAAACATTAGTCTGAACTTAGTGATATGCAACTTATTTTCGTCAAACAGAAAGCACTGTTATCATTGAACACTCTAAATTCTAGTCAATTGTTGGGATGTATTTGCCTTGGAAGGACATATGCAGTAAAATATTTTGATGCCTAAGGAAGTAAATACACATGTGTATAAGTTAATCATTATGGATTTGCCATTTTTAATTTTTTATGCTCAATTTTATAAAAAAATATACATCGCAAGTTTTTTGAACACTGTATAGCAGCAAATCCAAAACAAATGATAGACTTGTACTTGGAGACATTAAATATAAGTTGAGTGAAGATCAGTTATTCAAATGAATAAATGCACATTTATAGATAATATATTCTTGAGATATTTTAACAGCTTTACAATCTTGAAACTCATTTTATTAATTGTACGTGGTGAAGATTTGAATGATACATAGTAACACATCTCAAATGGATGTATGTTAATTTCATAAAAACAGGAAAATTTTAACCTGATTGTGTGAAATTCATTGACAGAGTTGTGTTTAATATTTATTGTTTGTTAGAATTTTGTAGACAAAGCCTTAATTGTTTTCCTTTAAGAATAAGCAACTGAATTTTACCACACATATGAAACATTGGGAATGGGCTATAAAAATTAGCTAGACAATGCTTAGTTTTTTTCTGACTTAGAAATGAGGAGAGCCCAAAGAGAATTTAATCAAAACCTTCAAACAAACAACTGTTCTCAGTGGAGAGTACCAGAAAGCATTTGTATAGCTAAAGGAAAAAAGACTATAGCAGATATTAAGTCTAAAAGTGGTGAAAACTGCAAATTATTTTGCATATCTGTTTCCAACACAAATAGTTAATTTAATTCCCTTTTATCTATTACAGTAAAAGTGCTTTCTTTAATCTTCTTAAGTCTCCCTTAAGAATATTAAACTATGAGCCAGAGGAGTCATGTGCAAGACCTCACAGTAGCATTATGACTCTGAGCAATTCACTCAGACTCTTTTAGCTTCAGTTTTATTTTCTAGTATTAGGATAAAGTAATCATAATAATAATTGTTCTTTTGGGGGTTATTGTGAGATCAAATAATTATTTGCTTGAAAGTACACTGTAAATCTAAGCACTACGCCAATATTAATAATTAGTTTAAAACTACACCTTACAATGCTAATGAGTTTTGATCAGGTTGGGCAAATGAGTGGGCAAAAGATAAGATAGGTTAATTATGTCTATGGAACTGGGAGAACAATGCTACCATACTCAGGACCATACATTTAATGAAGAAATGTTCCCTTTCTCAGCACAGAACTTGAATTGAACCTCATGATGTATGGCCCTTAAAGAACTTTAAGAAAAAAGAATCTTTCACAAAGCAATATTTATTCTTGAAGGATCTTCTGGAAGGCATTGGGGCCAAAGAGTGTGTTTTCCGCACAAGTCAATTATAGCTTTTATTTTCCCATATTTGCTTTCTGGCTTCAGTACTTCATGGTTGTATAAACTTCAATAGGTTAATTCAGTCTCTAAGCTTCAGCTTCTCCTCTATGGATAGTAATGCCAACTGCCACTATTAAGTTGAAAGAACAGAACTCAATAGGGCAGAATCATTAAGCATTTTTATTTTCTTCGCACATCCACTGATGACCTTGGTGAATTAGTTGTGGGTCTCTCCTAGCATGAAATCTCAGAGAAGTCCCATGACTTTGTAGTCACTCTCTGATTTTTTTTTAAACTCCTGACGGCACGTCTAGTCAAAAAAGTATTTGTTCTCATTTCATTAAAATGTTGGCGCAGTTGAACAATCCCGATTTCAACCTTAACTTGAGGTTAAAACACCTGCCCTCTCAAACCTTGAATATTTTGCAGGATGAAAACTAACAATAGGGAAGGCAGGTGTGGTCAGTTTCTTGATTTACTGTTCTGCTAATTTTCCTCTTCCTATCCTGCAACATTTCATCTCCTCACTTGTTAGTTTGCTTCTGGCTCCTCCTGTATTAGGGTGGATACAGGGAGAGAGTAGATGTGAGAAAATGCCTTCCTATGAAATGGCATTTGTGCTTTCTAATCTTGGTAGATGTTGAATGTTAATTCTTGGCTTGGGCATTTTGGCTTTTCTGGGTTTTCCTCCGTATGAACCTCTAACTGTACTCCCTCTTTGAACTCGGGGTTATCCCCTTCTACTTGACCTCTCTTATCCTTGTTCATGGCTTTATTTTTCTCCAAAGCACTTTTCACAGTTTGACATATTCATTTGTTTATTGTTTGTCTTCCCTCAATAGAATTTGAGATTTTAGAAGGCAGAGATTACCTATTTTATTTATTATTGTATCTCCTGTGCCTAAGAATATGTAGTAGACATTCAGTAAATATTTTTTGGAGGAATGAGCAAATAAATGAATGTTTGGAGGGAGATCTCCTATAGTGGAATCTCCTTGTGTCTTTATTTGCTGTGATCCAAAATCAGCTCTGGTTGGCTCCTGTCAAAATATCCACAGTTAGTTCCCCTGAAACACTGCAGTTGACAAGTGAAAGTATAGCTACTTTCCAGCTCATCCCTCTATACTCTTGGGGACAACTGAATAACCACAGACTCCTATTTTTGGACCTTTTTAGAGATCAGTCTGGCACTGTCTCAATATCTCATGAGGGACAAAGTCAAGTTCTCTAAGTCTTAAAGTACCCTCTACCTGTCTTAAAATGAAGAGTAAGTATCTCTTTTTGCACATCAACTCCATGCCTCTTTACCATCTCCAAAGAAATTCCCTCCAAAACTCCTCTTTATCAATATTATTGACTTAGATGTTGAGCTAAGATTTGCAGAAGTATTGGCAGACACTCCTTTGCGTGCTCTGTGTAGGTCAAGCAATTTGCTTCAGACCTATAGCTTTGCTCTTTTGCCATCAGGGCCTCAGTCAAATTTGGGACAAGAATAGTTCTATTTTGGAATCCTATTATATCTGCCTTGAAAAGCTGTTTAAATGTGTAATGGGATAAGGTAAATCAATCACTTAACAAAATGTGTAAAATAAAAGAAACAATTATTTTTTTCTGCATTGTCTCCCCTGAAGTCATTTCTTGCTGTTCCTACTAAAATCATAGGTAGAATCCTAGCCCATAATCACATTTCCTTGGAAATTTTAAGCACAGAATAAAGGAAAAGAGCTAATAAATTCCCTTGAAAATCTGAAGAAGGGAAAAAAAAGGTATACAAGAAAAAAGCCGAAAGTCATCATGAATATGTCACATGTAAGTTAGAGTTACAGTATTTATTTTTTCCTGACAGAGGTATATCATCTCCTGTTGCTAATTTTTAAATTTCACTTTAGAGGTGCAAGCTAAGCAATTTTAAATTGTCAGAGACACATAAATTACTGACTTACTTTAGCAGCAAGGGCTGTTTTCTGGTATCCAGTGATTAGACCTGAAATACATTTTATAGCAAAGTATAAGATTAAATAGTTTCACTTCTAAATGTGGTATGCATGTGATTCTTGTATCCTCCTTAAAAATNTTCTAAATGTGGTATGCATATGATTCTTGTATCCTCCTTAAAAATTAAGTTTCATGTTTAGCAGAGAGTGAAATTCATCATTGACAAAGCATTGCAGGTGAGCTCATTCTCCTATTACCTTGATGTATGGAATTATTCCCTCAGGTTCAAATCTAATCAAATGTGACCACAATTCATGTAATACTTTCCTCCAGATCTGTGCAGCCTTAACAGTATTACCAACTAATGAATTCTTCTACAGAGACACCTATAGTAAAAATGCTCTGTAACCAAGTAATTCTTCAGTGAATTATATTTTATTCTGAGGTTAGGAATAGTTTTATCTGAGTTATCAATACTTTGGAAACTTGGCAAATTACCTGGGTATAATAAAGTATAATGAAAGATGAATTTAAAAATTTTCCCCAAAGCTGTGAACATTTACAAAGAATTGAAAAATAATTTGCTTTAGAACAAAAATATAATATCACTTAAGTTATTTGGATATACCCTTTTGGAAATCTCATGTTTGAAAACATAGTCTTATAGATAAAAATTGTCATATGAATCCTGTATCCAAAATGACTTTTTGGGACAAAGGTACTCTTAGAGGTATCCCAGTTCCATGTGTTTTGAACACTTACGTGAAGACCTGAGACAAACACCTTCATAAGGAGGTCAGCCAAATAGTCATCAAACAACTTTCACTTCCCCATTTATCAAAAACAGTGCATCCGGGGGAGAGGGGCAGCTGGGTGGCTCAGTCAGTTAAACGTCTGCCTTCAGCTCAGGTCATGATCCCAGGGTCTTGTGGCAGGCTTTCTTCTCAGCAGGGAGCCTGCTTCTCCCCCACCCCCGCCTCTCTCACATAAATAAAATCTCGAAAAACAACAAAAAGAGAAAAAACAAAATAAAAAAAAACAATGCATCAGAGGAAATTTTTTATGAGTCTTGACAGTACTTCTATATCATTGAATTATATTAGTCTACAATATGTCTCACAGTGCATTCTTTGAAACTTTCTTGATGTCTTTGTGAAGGCTTAATTAAGTCAAGATTCAAATATCTGTCCCCAACCCTTCCAAACCTGGGCAATCTGCTACCCCTAATCTGGTAACCTGGCAATCAGAATGGGTGAAAGGCACTGATGTGGCATGTACCCAGTTACTGAATGGGCTAGGTTGGTAGGGTTGACGTGATGGTGAGGCTCTTGACGTGCGGAAATACCTGGCAACTTGTGTGTGCCATGTGGGGGTAGGAGTGGGGAGAACATGAATCATAATTTTGAGAAAAGCATGTATGTGGGGCCAGTTTCTTATATCCTATAAAGAAATTTTTAAAATTTGCTTTATAACTCCCAAGATCCAGAACTGTGGTAGAGTAGGTTATCAATATTTTAAAAATTAAATATGAATATCAAATATCTCCCTACCCCACCTGCATAGGCTGGTCATGTTGACATAATATTAATCAGGACACAGAATTCAGCCTTGAACATCAGTTTCTAAAAGGAATTGAAATACACCAGGAAATTTGTGATTTTCTCTGGTCTTCACAAAAGATCAAGGTATTGTAAGGTCATGGTAAAAAGATATTGCATGGATCATATGGCAATTTCTTAGGTTTTTCTTTACCTTGTCCTTCTTTTTCCCTAGTACTTTTATTTTTATACTTGGTGATAAAATACATATATGTATTTTATATGGTGATAAAATACGTATAAAATTTATCATTAGGGGTACCTGGCTGGGTCAGTCCATAGAACGTGCAACTCTTGATCACAGGGTTGTGAGTTCAAGCCCCACATTGGGTGTGAAGCCTACTTAAAAAAAATTTTTTTAAAAGGTAACAACTTCTAAATAAAATTTATCATTTGTGTCATTTAGTACATTTACAGTGTATTTGTTCAACCATCACCACTATGTGATTCCAGAACATTTTCCTCACCCCTGTAGAAGCCCCATACTCATTTTATAGTCACTTCCCATTTTTCTTTCCCCTTAACTCCTGGCAAGTAATGATCTTTTTCTCTTTATGAAATTGCCTATTCTGGGTATTTCATAATGGAATCATACAGTATAGCCTTTTGTTTCTGGCTTCTTTCATTTAAATTTATTGTCTTCAATGTTCATGCTGTATCATGTATTAGTATTTTATTCTTTATGACTGAATATTCCATTGTATTATTCCATAATATATTATTGTGTGTGTACACACATATCCATACATATATGTGTACACACACACACACACACACTTTTCCACTTGTTAATTGATGGGCATTTGGATTGGGGTTGTTTCCATCTTTTGGCAATTATGAATAGTACTGCTGTGAATATTTGTATGCAAATTTTGTTTGAACACTGGATTTCACATCTTTTGGATACATATCCAGGAATAGAATTTCTGGATCCAATGGTAATTCTATATTTAACTTACTGAGGAACTGCCAAACTATATTCCATAGCAGCTGTACCATTATACATTCCCATCAGCAGCATATAAGGGTTCTAATTTCTCCATATCCTTACCAACATTTGTTATTTTCCATTTTCTTTTCTAATTTAAGTCATCCTAGTGTGGAGCAGTATTTAATTTGGCTTTGATTTACACTTCCCAAATGATGAATAATGTTGAGCTTGTTGGCCATTTGTATATCATCCTTGGAAATATTTGTTCAAGTCCCTTGCCCATTTTTAAATTGAGGTTTTTTTTTCTGTTAAAGTGTAAGTGCTTTTTATATATTATGGATACAAGATTCTTATTGGATATATAGTTTGCAAATATTTTCACCCACTCTTTGTGTTGTCTTTTCACATTCTTGATAGTGTCCTTTGATCCTTTCCTTGTTATCTTGCTTTGTATGTCTTCTTCCCCTACTGTCTCCCAGGGGCAACTATGTTCCTCTCATGGATGGACAGTTCGTCTGTACTTTCTCTAACTGAGACATTACTCTAAGTACAATTAGTCATTGGGGGCTCAGGCTTAATTAGGGATAGTCTACTTTCTCAATAACAGGTCTCCACAAAGAAAAATTTTATAGTAGCAACTTAGAAAAGAAAGTGTTTTTCATATTTTTTTTTCTGTAATAAAATTCTCATATACAGGTAAATGATTCTTTTACACAAAGTGTTAAATTTGGGTACTGTGAGATAGTTACTCCTAGCAAAAAAAAAATTGGACGTAATGGTTGTTTGTGAGTTTTAAAGAATTGATGATTTGTTCTGGGAGCATTATCAACCTCATACAGGAACCCAAATATAATCCTTATATGGTCAACACTATGGATAAATCTTCTCTGTGGAAGAGTAGCGTTATTACAGAGTAGTTGTCCAGAAGTCTTCAACTATGTGATGTGAATTATTGGATACCTAGACTACTAAAAATAAGAGTGAATTAAAAATGTATACTAGCTTGTATATTAACTCCGAACCAGGATAAATAATAAAACACAAAACATGTTTACTTTATGATTCAAGTTGGAAGCTTGGGCAAACTTCTTTTACTATCAAGATATTTCCTCTAGTTTAAGAATACATTTAGGTTCATCTTATCCCTGTGATATAAAAAACAATTCTTTTTGACATGTCTTTATTTTAACATTATCTGTCTCTCAAAATTGGCTTGATGTACTACCATCTAAACCACCTAAAGAACAGATACCTGATATCAGTGACAAAACAGTGAATGCAAATATAAACTTTTATAAACAGTGACAAAACAGTGAATGCAAATATAAACTCACCATTCCCTTAAGGATCAGCTGTTCTCAGTAGGTTTCATATTTGCATTCAGTTTGATAGCCACTCCCCTGAGGGAAGATTTCTTTACTCTTTATTAACTTATTTAATATAGTATTTTCATCAGATATAAAAGAATGGCTTTAAAATGTAATACCATATGTAACTTGAATTTTAGCACCATTAGGAGATAAATTTTGCTGTATACTTTTGAATCTTACAAAATGGTAATCAGATTTATGTAGCTATAGACTTACTGCGGTTAAACACACACACACAGTCCAGTGTAGTAAGTTGAATGGAGACCCTCAAAAAGATTTAAGTCTTAACTTCTCATAACTATGAATATGACCTTACTTGAAATAAAGTCTTTGCAGATGTAATTAACCTAAGGATCTTGAGATGAAATCACCCTAGATTACCTGAGTGGGCCTGAAATCCAAGCACAGGTATCCTTACAAGAGTGAGTCAGAGGGGATTATACAGACAAGAAGGGGAAACACAGAGAAGAAGGTAATACAAAGACAGTTGGAGAGATTGCAATGATGTGTCTACTGGTCAGGGAATGCCAAGGATTGTGGGTAGCCACCAGAGCTGGAAAATACAAAAAAAAACATTTGCCCCTATGTATTTGGAGGGATTGTAGCCCTGTTGGTTTCTTGATTTCAGACTTTTTGCTTCCATAACGTGACAGAATTAATTTCTGTTGTTCTAAACCACTGAATTTGGGGTAGTTCATGATGGCCCTAATATTAGATTTTGGTACTGGGAAGTGGAGTGCTACTGTAAAAATTACTTAAAAAAAATGGAAGTGGTTTTGGAATTAGATAATGGGTAGAGGGTGGAAAAATTTTGTGATATATAACAGAAAAGTGTAGAATTCCTTGAAAAGGCTATTGGTAGAAATGTGGACACTAAAAGATGCTTTTGGTAATATCTCAGACAGAAATGAGGAACATCTTATTGGAAACTGGAGAAGTGTTCCATGTCATAAAGTCACAGAAGACTTGGCTTAATAGTTTCCTGTTGTTGGGTGGAAAGCAGACCTTGGCAATAATAAGCTTGGGTATTTAATTGAAGAGATTACCATGCAAAGTGTCAGAGGTGTGGCCTGGGTTCTCCTTGTTGTATATGGCAAAATGTAAGAGGAAAGAGATAAATTAAGGGAAGAACTGTTAAACAATATGGAACAAGAACTTGAGTTTTTGGGGAGCTCCTAGCCGATTGCAAAAGATGCTAATATTAGGCTATTTACTAGTAGGAAAACATGTTTGGGAGAGAGGTTCAGGGTTCAGTTTTGTTGATTAATTAGGTATATGTATGATCATGGATCCGATTAAACCTCTCAGCTGAAGTCAGGAATAGATAAAGGATTATTCAGGAAGGATCTATGGAGAACCCTCTTGTCTAATGGTGGAGATCCCTTTGACATACATGAGAGATAGGCAAGGTTTTTGAGACTGCTATGCCAGCAGAAACACTGCCAGCTTGGACAGAAGAGGACAGATACAGGATGAAATGGCTTTTGGACTTCTGAGGTTCTACAGATAGGCAATGGACTCCAAGGGCAGAGTGGCAGAGGCAGAAGCCAGAGAGGTGGGTGCAGAGGAAGACAGAGACACTGATAATTGCCAGAGACTCTGAGAAAACACGTTTCTATTGTTTTAAGCTACCAAGTTTGTAGTAATTCGTTATGGCAGTCCTAAGGAACAAATGCATTCACATTTTCTGAAATTTGCAGGTATAATTTGCATCCTATTTTAGGTAATCATCTTTTCTAACAAAATGTGTCTGGAATTCTCTCTCTCTTTCTCTCTCTCTCTCCTTGTGTACATGTCAAAGCTACACAAAAGCAAAGTGGAGTAGAAGGTAGAATACCATAATGGAAATCATACTGGAATTTGATTCAAATTAGGTTTAAAGTCTACTCCTCCGCTAACTGTGAAATTGAGCAACTGAATTAACCTCTCTGAATCTACTTTAATTGTAAGATGGAGATAATAAAGTTGACAAGAGAATTAAAATAGAAAAAATATATACACTGGCAGGGATGGTGAATGCTAATTTTCCTCCTTTCCTTTAATTCCAGTAGGAACATTATGAATAAGCAATAGGAGGAGTAGCCCTGAAATCATGAATTAATGCTTGCAAATTTTGAACATCTAGAATGGTTTTAATTCAGATGACAAATTATAAGAGACTTATCAGAAAGTTGGATTTTTTGGGTGCCTGGGTGGCTCAGTTGTTAAGCATCTGCCTTCAGCTCAGGTCATGATCCCGGGGTCCTGGGATCAAGCCCAGCATCGGGCTCCCTGCCCAGTGGGGAGCCTGCTTCTCCCTCTCCTACTCCCCCTGCTTGTGTCCCCCCCCCGTCAAATAAATAAAATCTTAAAAAAAAAAGAAGAAAGTTGGGTTTTTGCAGTCATTGTAAAGCCTGCTTTGGTATAGATGCATATCTTTATGGCCCCAGCGAGTTCATTTAAGGATTTTTCCCCCCCAAAGGCCACTTATTAAACTTATATGTACAAAAAATGTTTTATGGTTAAAGGAAACAAACAAACAAACATCAAAACCTCAATCAATGGTAAGAGAAACGCTATACCTGCTATAGTCTTGGAGTTTTCTGTTACTTTATTAGTTCTGTCATATTTGACTCTAATTATTAAAACATACTGACAGGTTTATGGGTTCCTAAAATGATCTTAATGATAGATAAATGTCTGTATTTATACTCTGTGCTCACATTTGAGGGTTTATTTCTGTAGACACTTACAGGGGACACATGCAGAGATTTTCATCTCTCCTGAATTACGTCCTCATTAGCCTCACATGAGTCATGATAAGAATGCTTTGAAAAGGTGTATCTATTTGTATCAATTGCTTCTCCAAATTTTATGTTCTGATCTTGCACATGTACCAAAATTCTGGTTGAAAAATTGATTCCTCGGTTAGAGATCTTCCTAAAAAGTTGTTTACATTCTCTTCTCTTCCTAGGGATCTCACCCACAGTTGCTTGTTAGAGTCAGAATGTCTGGAGTTGGTATGTGGGTATTAAAATAAAAGGAAAGTGTGAGGAAATTTTCTAGCATATTCAAGAGTAAAAAGAATAGGGTGATGTGCTCCCAGATGCCCAACACTGGTCTCAACAATGAACTTATGGTCAACCTTGTTTTATCTATACTTCCACCCAACCTTGGATTATACTGAACCAAATCTAAGTTATCAGATAATTTCATCTGTAAATATTTTACATAAATATTTTGGATGGAAACTATTTTAAACACAATCATGACATCCTTATTATATACAAAGAAATCATCAAATATAAGTGCACACATTTCTTCAAATATTTAGTAATATAATTTTGTACAATGTCTTTTAATTACAATCCAAAAGCATTTATACACTGTAAATGGAAGACACGTTTTTGAGTCTTTTCTATAAGATCCCTTTTTCTCTCTTGTTTTCTTTGCTAGTTATTGTAGAAATGGCCTAAATAGCTATATGTTTTGATAAGGTAGCTCCTAGCCATACATAGTTATTTAAATTTTAATAGCTAAAATTAAATAAAAGTTTAACATAGAATTAAATGAAATTTAAAATGTCACACTAAATGCATTGTGAGTACTCAATAACCTCACGTAGCTACTGTATTAAATATTCCAGATATAGAACCATTCCATTTTTGCCAAAAGTTCCATTGGAATGTTGTTCTACAGAGTTTCCCTCAGTAAAGACTTTTTTTTTATTGCACCCTTATATGTCATTTGACATATTCTAGAACTTGTATTTCCTGTAAATTGATAATTATATCTGAGTCTTGATGGATTTATGTCCAATGTTTTGCCAAAACTATATAGCTTTATTGTGCACTTACATCAGGAGGTACATAAAATCTGGTGTTCTCTTTTTATGATGTTAGTAGCCACTGATGATCATTGCCTAGTCTTAATAAAATGATGTATGTTAATCACTCAATAACTTTCATAATTGTTTTCCTTTACATGTCATTAATACCTGTATAAGCATGATATGTTTATTGCAAGTGGTGCTGCTTATTAGATTTTTATCTTAGCCTCTAGTACTCTAGACCCCTGTCTTCTGGGACAAAATTCAGCCAATGATCTACCATTATCGTAAATCTGAGTCAAATCCACGTTTTGTAGTATTTGAATCAAGATAATAGCCTACCTTTCTGGGCTGAAAATTACTTTCTCATTTCTGTTTTTTATACAATAAAATTTTCCTGGATGTTTTATGCTTTGAAGACATATTAAATACGTGTATCTAATATTGATCCTTTCAAACGTCACTAAAACTATATTAAAGGGATTATTTTTTCAAAGACATAGACCGACAAAGACAGGAGAGAAAACAATTGCAACAGCATTTTGGAAGTTAGAAGGTGATGGACTAGGCCCACTTAGCTAATGCTAACCTGGAATTAGAAAAAGGAAATAGAATAATTTAAAAAATTCAGAAAACTCAGGACCTAGGAGTGAAGCAGTATGCTGTTAAGGAAGATCTGATGATTAAAAACCAAATTCCTATATGCCATTTGCAAATAGAGAAGATATTTGGCTAGTATCCAAAATCTACAAAGAACTTATCAAACTCGACACCCAAAGAACAAATAATCCAATCAAAAAATGGGCAGAAGTCATGAACAGACATTTCTCCAAAGAAGACATCCAAATTGCCAACAGACACATGAAAAAGTGCTCAACATCACTCGGCATCAGGGAAATACAAATCAAAACCACAATGAGATACCACCTCACACCAGTCAGAATGGCTAAAATTAACAAGTCAGGAAATGACAGATGTTGGCAAGGATGTGGAGAAAGGGGAACCCTCCTACAGTGTTGGTGGGAATGCAAGCTAGTGCAGCCACTCTGTAAAACAGTGTGGAGGTTCCTCAAAAAGTTGAAAATAGAGCTAGCCTATGACCTGGCGATTGCACTACTGGGTGTTTACCCCAAAGATACAAATGTAGTGATC
>NC_048218.1:173624185-173643310 GCF_002007445.2 Ailuropoda melanoleuca
AGAAAGGGAAAATTTAATTTCCCATTTCCCTTTCTTTGGAAGGTACTAGCAAATGTGTTCCATAAAAATGGAGAATTTAAGCAATAATGATGGGACAGGGCCAGGAAACAGGAGATCCAACACAAGAAAAAGACAAAGAACCTCTAGAATGATGGTGAAAAGGATATCCCAGGTTGATTGTTGGGCTCTAGGCATACATGACAATCTGTGAAGCTGCAGTTTGGAAAATTGGTGGCCATGTATTAATAGCAGTCCATCCCACAAAGTAAATGGATTGGCATAATGGATGTCAGTGAAGCTCTCTCATCTCTTGATGTGATTCATGCTATTGATGATACATAGCTGAAACTCGATGAGAAGACAATGAAGAGGTATGTTAATATCACAGGTGGTTATATTGGAGCCTTTTGTCTCTTTCAACTAACATTATGATAAGACCCTCTGCTCCCTATATATTAAAATGCAGAAAAAAACCCCACAAATGTTGCTGAATATTTCTTTGGAAAAGAAAAACCTGTTTGTACGTGCATAAAATTTCCCCTGGATTCATACCCGCCTCAAATCTCGGAATATGACCTTATTTGGAAACAGTCTTTGCAGATGTTAATTAGTTAATATGAGGTAATACTGGATTAGGATGGACTGTAAATCCAGTGAGTGGTGTCCTTATTTGAAGCGGAGAGGACATAAATAAACACTGGGAGGAAGAGCATGTGAATACGGAGGCAGATTGGAGTGATGTAAAGACAAGGAATGCCAAGGATTGCTGTCAACCTCTAGAAGCTAGGAAGAAACAGAAAGGAATCTTCCCTAGAGCCTTCAGAGGAAGCATGGCTTTTTTGACACCTTGATGTCAGAATTCCAGTCTCTAGAACCATGAGAGAATAAATTTCTATAGTTTTAAGCCATCCAGTTGGTAGTACTTTACCAGTTGGAGGTAATAAGTTTATTGTCTAGAGGTTCAGAATTTAAGGTTTATAAGTACTATGGTCATTTCTATAAAAGTTGGACACTGGGCTTTTGGTCTGTAAGCATTTTATTCCTATTGTTTTTTTAAGGGAAAATCAAATCAGCTAATTTTATTTCAACTTATGGTTTTGTAATCATCGAAATGTAGTCTTTGCTGACTAAGTGTGAAGACTATAAAGTTGTAATCTGTCCTTTTGATCAGACTGGCAGTGCAGACTTTAAAGGATTATGGTCTCAGTGAGAATTGATTGGGAAGGATTAATTCTGACTCATTCCTCCTATCATTGCTCTCAAGGCCCCTCACAACTGCCCACTACGTCTATATTACCCCCTTCATTTTCTTTCTGTTGATACAATGCAACTGATAAGATTCCTTTACTTCTAAAACCTTCCTGAAAGTTCACATTCCTTTTTTCCATTGTTCTGAGGATTTCACATTAAACACAGTCTCTCGTCTGTGCTCTTAAAATATTTTTATCTTTTAAAGAATAGAGAAAATAATCCATGAACTAACATCCTAAATGGGTCATAATAGTCACAAAGAATGGGACATTTACCTTATTTCCAAGAATATTTTTAAATATTTTATTTAGTTATTTGAGAGAGAGAGAGAGTTTGGAATTCTACAAAATGCTGTAATTGGTATCTGAAGACATGCAAGAACGAATTCTCTTTGTCTACAGTAGGATGTAGATGTCATGGAACCAATTTGATAATATATAATGCAGACACAGGTGACAATAAAAGAGCAAGAGGAAATATTCTTCTGTGGAGTTGTGAAATCCCACAGATTGACATTCCCTTGACTGTCTCCCTGTGGTTCTGGCAGATATCTTTACCATGCTGATAGAGTTGTTTCCTTTCCCAAATGAATGGATTTCCTAATAGCACTTTGCCAGAAAGTCAATTTTCCTCAACAGCCATAGTTTTGTTTTTATGGTTGTTGTTTTTCCTGAAAAAGATAAGTAAGCACACCTGTTGTGAAGAAAAGAGATAAAGGGAGGTGTCATCAGTGAAATCAGTGGATCAATTGGCCGTGTGGTAGACTGGTATAATTCTCTTCAGGGGCAGAAGGCCCCAACAGATGCAATCTTAGGTGAAGTGTACAGAACGAAATGAGGAATGTAAATGACTACAGGCACACAAAGACACAATAGAGAAATTACAGCACACAGAAGAAATTGAAAAGGAATAGCCAGAGGCATAGGAGGTTAATCAAAGGAGAAAAGTGTCATGGAAACAGAAGTAAGAGAGAAATTCAAGAGAGAGTAATTAGCAGTTATTTGTTCCAGAGATCTTAAGTAAGATACCCTGAAGTCTGCCTATGGGACTTGGTAATAAGAACTATTTTGACACAACATAAGATAATAACTAGTACTGTTAATAAGAAGACTTTTGGTGTATTGAGACATGGTAGGTAGATTGTATTGGGCTAAGGAGCAAAGGGGCCAAGAGAAAGTACAGAACAAATGTCGACTTCTCTTTCAGTGACTTTTCGCGTGTGTATGAAAGGAAGAGTAGAGCCATCATAGTAAATAGATAAATAAGCTGTTACTGTTGGCCTCTAGAGTGACTTATGGTGTACAAGAGGGAGACAGAAGCATATTTAGATATTGTAAACACAGTGTAGTAATTCTCGAAAAAATGTAGCCTGAGAGTCTTTGAGAATATGGAGAGGGGGCACTTAGTCATCCTGAAGGGAAAGCGTTGGTGGTCAACGAGAGCCTCCTATTACACACAGGCTTAAGAAATGGTCCACCTGGATGAGGCAAATTCATCTTCTTCCACACAATACTGTTCTAGGCAATTTGCTTAATCTATTGTGGCAAGGTATTTTGATAGAGTTAATTACATTTCTCTCCACTTTTACTTTCTCATATCATTTTCCTTCTTCAGTCCTGCCCACCACAACCCACACTGAAATAGAAGCAAAGATTAAAGGAAACTGACAAATTAAATATGAGAATGTGATTCCCTCCTTAGAAACTTTCTTACAGAGCTGATTTTTGGATACTACAAAGGAGTGGCCTGAGGTAAGAGGAGAGATCATGCTGAGTAGCAACATAATTTAATTTGGAGAGGAAATATATTTTAGAGGGAGAATAGAGACTTCTTATTAATTGTTGTTATTAGTAGTATTAGTATTGTTGTTTTATTGCAGAAGACCAGGTTGGAAATTTAGAAGGAACCCAGATGATGAAATGGCCTCCAACATGAATGTTCCTTATCATAACTCATGTGCAACATGGCTTTTAGCATTTTTGGACACTTAACAAGCCTCCCTACACATCGTGGGGGCAAGAGGAACATGGATGGATTGTCAGTTGAATAAGAGGGACTAAACTTAACTGGGGAGAATATCTGTATAAGCAGGGGCAATAGTGGGTCAATTGCTGTTAGTCAAAACCTTGATGCTTTTATCTATAAAATGGGAATGCTAATATTACCTACTGTGAATGTCATTTAGTACATCAAATGACATAATAACCCAATACACCTGCTAGAAAAGAAATGGATGAGTCCTATTTGGAAGGAATGAATATTTTTCTGGAGACTTCATATTTTTTATGTTATTTGCAGTATTTAGTAAAAAAAAAAAGAGTCAAAAACCCCCCAAAACCTGATTATACAAGGGACTTGACTATATAATTGAAACTAAGAGAAATAATAGAAAATAGAAACAGACCCATAATGGACTCAGATTTTGGAAATAGCTAACTAGGGCTTAAGAAGGACTATAATTTATACGTTCAAGAAAATAAGGAAATAGATTAACATATAAAGAATTTCATCAGAGAATGTGAATTTATTAAAGTATCAAGTAAAAATTGTACACATGAAAAAGGAACTACCTAATATTAAGAATTTAGTACAACACAGGATTAGGGTAGACAGGCTAACAAATAATATCCACACTAAAGTCTGGAAGGGATAAAAAGATGCAAAATAAAGAATAGAGAAAAAGTAACTTGTGAAAAATAGTGACAAGGTATTTTAGTTGGCAAAACGATAGCAATTCCATTTGTTAGTATGTGCCCCAAAGAAATACCTGCATACGAATATGACCCTCAAAAAACGTGCACAATAAAGTTTATATAAGAAGTATTTGTAATAGTCCCAAAGTGGGAATAACCCAAATGCTCATCAGTAACATAATAGGTAATACTAAAGTCATTAAAAATAAACTAAAGCTACACACAAATTATTTTTCAAAAACATAATTTAAGCTACATATTGTATGATTGTATTTATAAGAAGCTCAAAAATACTCCGAGTCTATAATACATCTAATTGTTTTAAACCCAAAGAGTGGTTACCTATGGTGTTTCATGGTAGAAGCAGTGTCTAGGTGTGCAAAGGGAAGTTTTTGGGGGTCCTGGTGAAATTTTGTCTCTTGATGAGTTTCGGTTAAAATGGCAAGCTTACTTTGCAAATTTATACAGCTTTACATTTATAAATTGTATACTTTCAGTAGCCTTATGTCAGTATTACCACTATGGCTAATACTTATGATTCTGTGTGAAGAGTGGAATTATCAAAGGTTTTTTTTTTTTTTTAAGTTTAGTAATTAGCAACTTTTTCAAACTCTTGTACTGATGCCAAACAAAAACAAAACACCACAAGTATTAAAATGAAGGTATTGCACCAAGTTTTCACTTAATCTCAATATTATTATTTACATCGAACACTAATGACTCAATATGAAAACCTGATACGTCAAAACAAGAGAAAGTTTTAAAATAAAAGGAAACGTGGTCTCTTGAATAAAAAAAATATAAGCATAGAGGATGAGAAACAATAATATGTACATGTTACCAAGATGAATATGATTTTTGTAAGGAAACAATCAGGTCTGTCATTTAGCATCATTAATTTTCAGCTGATTGAGTTGCATTTGTGAATCCAAGTAGAGCATGCCATTTTACTCATGAACATTGTGTATACGTTTCTGTCCCTTTATTGGAACATATATCCAGATAACCGTACTAGCTTCAAACTACCAGCAATGCTAGATACAATTTAACACTTTTTTAAGTGCAGGCTGAGTTTAAATAAGATAATGAAAAATCTCTTGGCACCAAATGTGAAGAGTGAACTGTAGTAATAAGCTAATTCTCAACCTAGACTCCTGCAGTACATTAGATGTCTACCTGACCTAGAGATCGAGACCTTAACAGTCTCTAGGAAGTGTAAAAGTGGAATAGATTGGGGCTGGGGACAGTTAAGGCTCCTTGGGCTTTTATACACATGGAGAATTATATGCTGAAAACTTTGCACCTTAAGTAAAATAGTATTAGAACAAATCTACCAACCTATCAAAGGGAAGGAAACTGGAAGCGGTTTAATTCACTCTGAGCTCTGGGAGTTTAAAGGAAAGAACTTGCTTCAGAATGTCTAATCACAGGCCTATCCCACTATAAATTTATGTATAAGGACGTGAGCTAGGGACCTCCTATTCTGCCATCTTGCATCACTCCAAATTTAAAGTTCAAATTTCTATTACTCATGTGGTCTGGAGATATTAATCTAAGCATTCCTAAGTAGTATTCGACATGTTGGTAAAATATGTGAAATCTATCTTTAAAATATATCTTGTATTGAATCATTTCTCATGATATCTCCTAGTATATTACTCTTAGCCGCTACCATAATCTCTCCTCTGCATTATTGTGATAACTACATAACAGGTTTCTCAGCTTCCATACTTGACTTCTCTGTTTATTTTCTACAAAGTCAGATCATGCCACTCATCAGCTCAAAACACAGAATAAACTCTGTGTCCTTACCATAGTTTACCAGGAACCTAGTGCCAGATTCCTCTGGATCTGGTCCCCCACTGCATTTCTGAAACACATCCTTTCCCCATCCCCTCCTTCACTTTGTACCACACACTGGACATATACTTTTCTTGGGAAATGCTGGGTAAGCTTCTGTCTCATGGCCTTTGGCTACTCCCTCTGCCTGGAACACTCTTTTCTCCAGAAATTCTTGTAATTGTCTTTCTCTCCTTATTCAGATCTCTACTGAATTATCATCTGTTATGGGTTGAATTGTGTCCACCCAACCCCCACTCAAAAAAAAAAAAGAGATATGTTGAAGTCCTAACATCTGGTACCTTAGAATGTGATCTTATTTGGAAATTGGGTCATTGCATATATAATTAATTGTGTTAAGATGAGGTCATTATGATGGGCCCTAATTCAGCATGATTGGTATTCTTATAAAAAAGGGCAGTTTTGGACACACACATGCATA
The DNA here is from genome assembly GCF_002007445.2 of Ailuropoda melanoleuca. Classification (NCBI taxonomy): domain Eukaryota; kingdom Metazoa; phylum Chordata; class Mammalia; order Carnivora; family Ursidae; genus Ailuropoda; species Ailuropoda melanoleuca. The sequence goes on from NC_048218.1 coordinate 173,630,411, forward strand.
TAAAGAGAGCACCTTTGAACATGGAGATGGCATTTATAAACCAAGGAGAGAGGCCTGAACAGATTCTTCCCTCAGAGCCCTCAGAAGGAACTAACTTGCTGACACTTTGATTTCCAATTTCTAGCCTCTAGAAATAGGAGAACATAGCTGTCATTTAACTACTCAGTGCTGCGTTGTTACAATAGTCTAGGAAACTCTTACCACATTTAAACAAAGAGGACTTCACTCTGCACTTGATGTAAAATAACACTATGATTTTGTTACTCTTTACCCTACCCTTGTATTATTTATTCTTGGCATCTGTATTCTTTGCCTCCTTGTTACAAAATGGAAGCTCCAGGGGTAGGAGTACTTTGCCTGTAGTTTGTTTTATCAAAAATTATATAAGAAGAAATAGAAAAGTTGAATAGAACTTCAAGAAATAAGAACTTGAAATAGTAATTCATATACCCACTTCCACATAAGCAAACAGACCAACAAACAAACCTCAAACCAGGTCCATTGTTAAAATATTCAATTAATAGGGGTGCCTGGGTAGCACAGTCTTTAAGCGTCTGCCTTTGGCTCAGGGTGTGATGCCGGCAATCTGGGATCGAGCCCCACATGAGACTTTTCCGCTGGGAGCCTGCTTCCTCCTCTCCCACTCCCCCTGCTTGTGTTCCCTCTCTCGCTGGCTGTCTCTCTGTCAAATAAATAAATAAAATCTTTAAAAAATATTCAATTAAAAGATAATTGACATCCTATTAAAATTCTTTCAAAAAGTAGAGAAACATTAATCTTCCTGATTTCATTTTAGGAGGTTGATATATATTTGGTAATGAAAACAAGAATGCACCATGCCATTTTTTGTTAACCTCATGTAGTACTTATGTACTAGTTGGTTGGCATTGTTTTAAGGACTTTATAAATGTTAACTCATTTAATCTTTTACCAACCAACTGAAGTAGGTACTATACTAATTTCGCTTCTCAGTAAATGTACAAATAACTTTAAATTATATTAGCTAGCCACATCTTTAAAATTAGTGCATTAAAAGAAAACATGACTGAGTAAGGCATGTTCTGTTATTTCAAGAAGTATTTAATATTTGAAAATAATGTAATTTATAAATTATATTTTATATATATTTTGTAATATATAAACTATATAACAATATATTCATCATATCATGTGGAAATATTTTTATATAATTCAATATTCATTCATGATTAAGGAAAGAAAGAAAAACTCCAAGTAAATTTGGAGTTACCCATCTTAGATTCCTCAGACCAGCTCAGCTACCAGCTTAAAACCATTGAGTGATCCATCCAGTGCCTTGCATAATATAAGTAATGCACAACCAAGCCCTGCCTGATTTCCTGACCACAGAGGGTGTGGTATGAAATGATGGTGAAAACTACTAAATTTTGGAGTAGTTTTTTACATAGTGATAGATAACTAGATAGGCAGATACATAGGTGGATTAGATAGATGATAGAATAGATAACAACTAAATTAGAATTCTGTTTATCTGTAAAAAATGGTGTTTGAACTCTTATCTTTATGTTAAAACCATCTAATTCCTAAGGCTAAGCTTTTATTCCAGTTTATCCCTTTCACTTTCAAAGCATCTTTCCTATGTGCTTTGCTAAATCTCCAGGTCAAAGTAATACAGTACAGAATAGATAACTAAATCCTCGATAGGCATTAAGGAGGTTACGTAAAGATATTTGGAGAACTGCCTCTCAGTTTAAACTAGTTGAACTGTGAGAATGCCCATGGTTTTAGAAACACTGTTTTATCATGTCATGGCCTGTCTTCTAACAGTATGGTTGCTGTCTCCTGACACTTTTAAGATAATCACAGTCAAGCAGAATCTAAGCTGCTGGGATATATGTTAATTGCTCCACACTAACGAATATAGATGAGAAGAGCTGAAGTTCTCTTGAGATCAGGAACATTGTGAAGGGTCAATTTCAAAATAAGTATTAATAGGTTAAAAATAGTATTTTTTAAAGAATATATTTAACATAGTTTGAAAATTATTAATTAAATAGGCTAATGGTGCTAGTTGTAATAACAAATTATTCAACAGAAGTGCTTTTGAGTGCCTGATTTCTGCTCATTTCCCCCCCCCCCCGGGAACTTCTATTGTAAAATGTCCCTCTTATCCATGTATTTCCCTATGTGGTAGAGGACACAACTCTGTATATCAATCCTGTGATGATCTATATGAGACGAACTGATAATTACCAGCGGTCTACTTGATATTGTGGTGCAGTGTNGTATTTTTTAAAGAATATATTTAACATAGTTTGAAAATTATTAATTAAATAGGCTAATGGTGCTAGTTGTAATAACAAATTATTCAACAGAAATGCTTTTGAGTGCCTGATTTCTGCTCATTTTTCCCCCCCGGGAACTTCTATTGTAAAATGTCCCTCTTATCCATGTATTTCCCTATGTGGCAGAGGACACAACTCTGTATATCAATCCTGTGATGATCTATATGAGACGAACTGATAATTACCAGTGGTCTACTTGATATTGTGGTGCAGTGCTTGTTGTTGTCTATGATTTTCCATGACATTCCAGGCCAGTGTTTTAGGTAGAAAAATAATCTAGCTCAAGGTTTATATTTTTATCAAGTACAGTTTTTGCTGCTTTCATACATAAGGATCAAATGTAGAATTTTTTCTTGAAAGAAACTAAATGGTCTATACAAAAATGGTGCCATAATAGATACAAAGAGATGCGAGATGTCAAATTTGAACTTCTGAAATTCTGACCGGTAAGATTAAACATATTCTCTGGGTCACTATTATAAGTGCAAGACTGACCACAACTCACTTTATTCTCTGAAGTGCTGGATAACTACCATGAACAAGCTTGAATGTTGTTAGCTCACAGTTGGCATTTGTACTTCAATAAAGTTTTCCTTTCATTGAGAGTAGACTAAACTTGCTTTATACTTTCTAAGAAGTATATTTTTCCTTAACATCAACTATCCCTCCTTACTTAATGCAAACCTAAATGTATCTACAGGTTATTAGAAGCTTGGAGATGCTTGAAGACAGCAAAAATATATATTAGAATAAACTTTGTATGAACTACAAAGAGACATCTATTGATTATTTATTTTTGGGTGACATTCATGATTAATTTTCAACCATGACTAATACTTGCAGTCAGAAATGTATTATTTTATTTTAAAACATACCAATTTGATTATATAGAACATTTTTTAAAAGATTTTATTTATTTGAGATTATATTTATATGAGAAAGAGAGCCTGGGCAGAGGGAGAGGCAGAGGGGAAAGGAGAAGCAGGCTTCCCGCTGGGCAAGGAGCCTGACGTGGAGCTCCTTCTCAGGACCCTGGGGCTGTGACCTGAGCTGAAGGCAGACACTCAACTGACTAAGCCACCCAGGCACCCCCATATAGGACATTTTAACAAATTTTAAATTTTAATTGCTTTTCAATATATTAATTATAAATGTATTATTTGAATATATGAATAAGTTGAATTATCACTGATTAATATTTTGTGATTACCTACCCCGTCAAACAGTAAATGGGAATAGTGAAAAAAAAAGATCCTATCACCATAGAGGTTTTAATAAATACTTGTTTTTTACGTTTGTAAGTATACTGTGTTAGTGCTTATGAATTCTGCAAGTATGGATGTCCTTCATATGATTTGAAAGGATAAGTTTCTGAGTTTTTAAATTATCTTCTTTCTTTAGCAAACAAGGAGCTAGTAAGAGGAGACAAAGATGGAAGGAAAAAAAATCACCAAAAAGCACTCATAATGATTGTTTTCATATTAACAGGAGAACTTGTACTCAAATAATCCATAATCTAATAGGTGTATGATGTAATTTGTAAATAAGGACCCACATACACACTCACACACACTTTTCTCCTTCCTAACCTATAACAGAATATAAATTTAATATAAACCAAACAAACAAGAATGGCATTAAATTCTCAGACCTCAGCTAATAAGAAATATTAATTTGTAAGAAAAGATGGTTATATCTACTAGTTTGGATCATAGGAAGAAGTTCCTAAAGACGATTGTAGAGTTCTGGACCAATCACACGCATACACACAAAATGCTGAAACATGCTTTATTTGAAAATGAATCCTTACTGACTGCTACTGGGTCAATGCCACTGTATCAAAGCAGTATGAGGCCACAGAAAATAATCACCAGAAATAGGTTTCATAGCAAGGAGCAGTAAAAATAGAGTAGATAAATATAAGTAGAATATAATGATTCAACATTGAATTTTAAAAACTTTTGCAATGTCTGGGTGGCTCAGTCGGTTAAGCATCTACCTTCCGCTCAGGTCATGGTCCCAGGGTCCTGGAATCAAGTCCCACATCAGGCTCCTTGCTCAGTGGGGAGCCTGCTTCTCCCTCTGCCTGCCCTGCTCCCCCTGCTTTTGCTCTCTCTCTCTCACTGTCTCTGACAAATACATACGTACATACATACATACATGCATACATAAAAAAATATTTTGGGGCACCTGGGTGGCTCAGTTGTTAAGATAAAAAAGTTTTAGTTGGAGACATATAGTTTACAGGAGCTTCTGGAAAGAAAATATTGCTTCCTTTGTGAAGGATCCTATGAATTTTTTTTTTTTAAATCTGTGATAATTATTTGGTGATGGGGGCAGGGCAGAGAGCAAGAACTGCCGGAAATCTTTGGAAGTATTTGGGTGAAGGCCCCGCGTGCTCCATTGTAGAGGACATTTTGCAAGGAAAGTGCATTCCAGAGAGGGTGCTAGCCCCAAGGCCTTTTGGTTCAAGGATGCTGCTCTTTTCCAGGTTGCTGTTGCTTTTCTGTTCATTTTCAGAAAGTAATTCTTTGTGGAATGCAGTCCCTACATTCAGATGGTGAGAGTTTCTGTAATTTGAGTTTGGACAGGGAGGGATACTTCCATTGCATTTTCCAAATTTCTCAAAATCAGTTTTATGGGTTATAATTTGGACACAATATAATTCAAAAATTTGTGAAAGTTTAAGAACACTTGTGTCACCCCCTAAAGTTAAATGTACCACTTACAATTCATTTTCCTCCCACCCATAGAACCAGTTAACCCCTGATCTGCTTATTCCGTCATTACAATTTTGCCTTGTCTAGGATTTCATATTAATTAGAATCATACTATATATGCTTTTGGTGAATCTGACTTTTTCTCACTTAGCATAATGCTTTTAAGATTTATCCTTGTAAATACTCATGTATTGTGTAACCACTAACAGTGGTTAGTTTCAGTAGTTAGTTTCTTTGATTGCTTTGATTCCTTTTTGATTGATTCTGTTGAACGGATATTTCACTACTCACTAGTTCATAGGCCTTCGGATGGTTTTCAGTTTTATCCTATTATGAATAAAGCTGCTGTGAGCATTCAAGTATAATTTTTTGTGTAGACAGATGTTTTATTTTTCCAAAGAGTGGAATAGCTGGGTTGTATGTTAAATGCATGTTTAACTTTGTAAGACACTGCCAAACTGCTTTCCAACATGGCTATAGTGCATTCCTGCCAGCAAAGTATGAGAATTACAGTTGCTGCACATTCTTGCCAAAACTTGGTATTTTAGCTCTTTTTAGTTTTAACCATTCTAAATTACTTTAGTGGTAGCTCATTGTTTTAATTTTCACTTCTCTGATGACTAATGATGTGGAACATATTTTCATGTGCTTGTTTGCCATTTGTAAATTTTCCTTGGTAATGCATCTGTTCACATATTTGCCCAGTTTTTAAAATAGTTTTAGATTTTACATTTAAGTCTCTGATCCATTTTGAGTTAATGTTGGCATATGATGAGGGTTAAGAGGCTAGATTTATCTTTTTGTCTATGATTATACAATTGTCTCAGCACCATTTGTTGAATAGACAATTCTTTATTCATTGAATTACCCTGTTGTCTTTGTTAAAAATCAATTGACCATGAATGTAAGAGTTTTTTTATGGATTCTCAGTTCTCTTCTGTTGATCCTGTGTGTTCTTCTTTTGTTCACTTTTTTATTATAATAGCTTTATAATAATTCTGAAATTGGGAAGTATAAGTCCTAGGTTTTTGTTTCAATATTATTTTGGCTATTCCAGTTTATTTGTCTTTCCAATATACATTTAGAGTCAGTTGGCTAATTTATGTAAAACCCCTGCTGTGATTTTGAAAAGGATTGCAATAAATCTGTATATTAAATTGGGGAGAATTGCCATTTTAAGTTATTTTTCCATTCAAGTGATACTCTTTTTTGGTCTCTTAGCAATTTTCTTAAAATATTTTATAGTTTTCAGTGTATACTCCTTTCACATATTTTAAGATTATCTATAAGTAGTTATGGTGTTTTTTATTTTTGATTCCCAATTTTATGGTTAGTGTTTAGAAATAAGTTAATTTTTGCATACCAACATTGAATATTTGACCTCCCTAAACTTACCCATTACTTCTAATAGTTTTTTTTTTTTGCACATTCCTTATAATTTATTTTGGGTATGGTCATGTTATCTGTGAATGAAGACAGTTTTTATTTCTTCCTTTCAAATATTTATGATATTTTGTTCCATTTTTTTTTTCCTTATTGCAGTGGTTAGGACCTCTGTTATTAAGATGAATAGAAGTAGTAAGAGCAGATATCCTCACTTCATTCCTGAAGTTACAGGTAAGCTTTCGGTGTTTCAACATTATATATAATGTTAGCATTGATTTTTTTTCAAAGATATTCTTGATTGGGTAGAGGAAGTTCTCTTCTATTACTAGAGGGATGAGAAATTTTAAAAATCAGAAATGGATGTTGGATTTTGGTAAGTACTTTTTCTACAATTATTGAGATGGTCATATTTTTTTCTTCTCTATTTTAAATTTTCCAGTCTGAAAACACAGGGAATTACATTCATTGCTCTTTGAATGTTGTATTAACCTGTATTCCTGAGATAAATCTGACTTGGTCATGGTGCATATTATTAACATATGATTAAATTTAATTTGCCAACATTTAGTTGCTAATGAAATTTTATGTCTATGTTTGTGAGGGATGTCTGTCTGTAGTTTTCTTTTAATGTATGTAATGTCTTTTGCTGGCTTTTGATATAAAGGTAATGCAGACTTCATAAAATGAGAGGGAAGTCTTTATTATTTTCTAAAAGAGTATGGTTAGAGTCTAGTTGTATGGTTTTGCTCTTTAACATTTTTTTGACCTCTTTGTTTGTCTTGCTTTGTAATATTCTTTTCTGCCTCTTTTCCAGTTTCATTTCAGTAGGAATTGCTTCATCCTTGATTTTCAGTTTGGTCTTCCTCCTTTAGGTAACTGAGTGTCCTTAAGTGAGTTGCATTTTTAATTTGTTGGCTCATACTTTGGGGATTTTTCGGAATCCATGAAGTTCAGCTTTTTGGCATCTCTACGATAGCGGGAAACCAATATATAGTGGAAAGCAAAAAAGTTTCTCCTCTTTGGGACTGAAAACGGCCAGGGAATTGGAGGTCCAGTCCCTCCCTGGTCTCCCTGGAGGGCAAGAAGCAGTTGGCTCCACTGCAGGTTCTGGGAACTATGCAGCTCACCAGAGCAGCTTCTCTCTACATCCATGGCAGGCAGGCAAATGCAGACTCCTAGCTTCTCAGAGAATTCGCAGGGGGTCAGGTTGTTGGTTTGTTTATCTAGGCAGCAAGGAATAGCAGGTACCCTCCTCTGTAGCTGCTCATTTATTCAGTCATTCATAGATATTTAGTGAATATCTGCTATTTATCAGACAGTATTCCTAGCACATAGAATATACAGGAAACAAACAGAAAAAGATTTCTTCATGCATGAAGTATATGTTTATCAGGGTTTAAGGGTGATAAAACATAAGTATAAAAATGCTATCAGAAGAAGAAAAATTAAAGAGGGTAAGGGAAACCTCAAATGTTAGGAAGAGAAAGACAGTTTGCTGTATTAAATAGGGCAGCTAGGGTTCTTCTCCTTGAAGAGGAGATATGTGAGAAAAAACGTGAAGGAATTTCATGATTAAGCCAAGTGACCTTCTAGGGAGGAACATACTGGGGATGGGAACAGAAGAAGCTAGGTCTCCAAGGCAAGGCACTTGGCCTCCCTGGCACCAAGGTCAAGGAGGTCCAGCTTCTGCCTTCCTAGAGATGAAGGCTATGACATCATCTCTGGGTTGGTTGTTTTGTTATTCCCTGGAGGGACGTGGAAAGAAGAGGGAGGTCACAAGTCTATACAGAAGCTGCCTCAGCTTCTCAGAACTCTTCTATAAAATATGTTTTGGAAGCACTGTCCGAGAACTAGGATTTCTAGCCCAGTATGGCACTTTAAACATTCTAAAATGAGACAGAGAAAACCAATTAATCTGTCACTGAGAGAGATTATTGTATATCATTTTATATGGTAGGGCAGTCCTGATGAGAAACAGTAAAATATAAGCAAAATGATGATTAGTATTTGATTTGTTGCAAAAACACCTAAGCGGAATAGATCCTGTTTTTTTAACTTTAAAATAGCCAAGCAGAATCTCTTATCTAAATGCAAAAATGCATTATTTATGATTGGCTTTCATCTATTTAAAGATTTCAAAATTTAGGTTTCTGCAGTATCCTTAGGCTCCATCAAGAGCATTAGGAAGTAAGATAAACCTGAAGGCAGTATCATTTATGAAAGAAATATAATGTTGGGACTTTGAATATTAAACAATTTGTATACCTGGCATTTTCTTTATTAAAAGTATATTCGTCTAGACTTTTTTCTTAGGACTGATTAGTATCATAATTTAGTACTAGTCGTTTTTTTTGTTTTTTTGTTTTCTTTTTGGTAACAAGCTAGAATAATTTGTGAATCTTTCAAATTCAGAATAGGGAAAAAATTAGATTGCATTATGAAAAATGCAGTAGTTGGTTTGGCAGCTATTTTAAAGGTAAACCTGTATTTTTCAATAATTTTCTTTATCTTTATTAATATATAAAGATATATTATGAAGCATAATTTTTCTTTTTTGAGTTTTAATCATAAAGGTGTTCATAAATTCACGTACATTATATGAATTAAACCCATGTATATATTTTTTTTTATAATTTCAGAAATTCAAACTCAGATCACTGTATTCTTTGTGAAGTTACTGAGTATACTTCATACCTAGACTTACTTTGGTTCTCAATGATGATAAATATATAAATGTGCATACATGAATCTCCAGGATGAGAATTTTCACATTTAGAAGAGGAATTGTGTTAGGCTTCTTGTATCATATGATAGAAAAGTTAATTATTTTGTGTGGACCTGGGCATATTTATTGTTTACCAACAATTTAGAGGGGAGTGTGTTTGTATATGTGTGTGCGTATTACTTAGGTTCTTATTGAGCCAATTAAAAAGGATTTAGAATTCTGACCCAACCTGCCAGTAAATATTTGTTTACACAAAATCCCAAGAATCCTGATAATCTCATTTTTAGAAACCACATTAAAACTACTTTGTATAAATGACTAATTGAATCAAAGTAAGTAAACATTAAAAATGACACAAAGGTCAATAGAATTGAGAAGCAGAACTTTTTTCAAACTACAGTTTAGTGAGAAAATAGCAACTCCAAAATTAAAAAAAAATATATATGTAATTTTTTCAGTCCCAACACTCTTGTATTAGTTTATGCTAGGGCTGCTGTAAAAAAGAACCACGTATTGGGTGGCTTAAACAACAGTAATGTAATGTCTAACAGTTCTAAAGGAGTCTGGAATGTCTGGAATGAAAATGTTATTAACAGGGTTGACTCTTTTTGAGGGTGGTTTGTTGCAAGGAAAAGATCTATTCCATGCCTTTCTCCTTGGCCTGCAGATGGCTGTCTTCTCACTGTGTCTCTTTACATTGTCTTCCTTCCATGCCCATTTGTATCTGTGTCCACATTTACCCCTTTGTGTAAGGACCTCAGTCCTATTGAGTTAGGGGCCCACCCTAATGGCCTCATTTTAACTTGATTACCTCTGCAAAGATCTAAATAAGGTCACATTCTAAGGTACTGGGGGTTTGGACTGCAACATACCTTTTTTTGAGGGGGACACAATTTAAGACATAACAACTTGTCTTAAGAAATTAAAATAAAACATTAAAAAAATAATGTCTGCTATTACAAAACGCAAAAACCCTTAAGTTAGTTATTAGCTTGATGTCACACATTAATTTTGATACTAGCAGAGGTTTCCCTCTCATGTTAGGCTAACTACCTTTGTTTAGTTGGTTCCTTTGTTTCTCTGTCACAGTCTCACTTAGAGCAGAGAAAGAAGGCACATGATTAGACTGAGAAAATCCACTCCAATAATTAGAAAAGATTATATCAAATAACTATTTCTGCCTCATGGACACAGGGAACAGCTGTCTCCCTATTTGAGCACAGTGCCAAACTTTGCATATTTCTGAAGTTTGCTTAAGCTTAGTCTTTCAAGGTGAATTAGTAGCTGCAAAATTTGTAAATTGAAAATCAGGAGATCATTTTCTTTTCCTATTGGCATTTGTCTTTCTCATTATTATAAAAAAATGTGTTTTCATTTACTTGATGGTATTTTTGATGGTATTTTACTGATGGTATTTTACTGATGCAGATCTAAACACAAAAATGCAAATTACATTATTTATTTTCATAAGGTCTCATTCCAGACAACTTATTTTGCTTTTAGCCTCTATTTCTTGAGTAAGTTTGACTAAGGTGGCCTTATGATTATTCCCTTCTGCATGACTAAACTTTAGACAGGTTTCTTCCTGACTAAAGCCCTTGACATCCTTTGTTTTAGAGCTTGACTTTAGAAAACTTGGAATTATAAATCTTTCTCTGTCCTATTGAGATGTAAATTTTCTACAACCCAGGAACTTGTTTCTTAAGGACCTTGGAGCCATCCTTTTGTAATGTAATCCTTAAGAAAGATAGAGCTACTGTCTTCTAGTCTCTTTGTGATGGTAGGAGCCCAACTTCTGTGAGTGACAAGTAGGAAACACTGACAGCCTAATGACATTGAACAAACCTCGCCCCCTCCTCAGGGACTTCTAGTACTTTCCCATTCTCTTACCCCAGTTTTTAAAAATCCTTCTCCCTTTTTTTCCAGGACATTTGAGTTTGAGCTCTCTCTCCTATTGCAATAGTCTTGAATAAAATCTTCCTTGATTTTTAGCAAGTGTCTGGTGGAACTTTTCAATTTCACAGTTTTGCCTGGTCCTTTATTTGGGATCCTTCTATGAATAAGAAAACCTACATGACTATGCCTTATTCTGTACTTGAAGTGACTGCAGTGTTACTTTTCATTGTAATGTTAATGCTATTAATAAACCTCAATTAGTGTCACAAATACAATATCTATGATCCACTCAGAAATTCTGCTCTTAGTTTATTCTATGCAATATTTTGATTATTTCTGTTTCATTAGAAAGATGGAGAGATATTTAATGTTAACTTCAAATACAAATATTTTTGCCTCCAGAAATCTAAGATTTGTATCCATTTACTGTCTAAATATTTCCTAAGTTCTCTCTCTTGTCCAGTTTTTGTAACTACTCATGTACTTAAGGCTTGTGTCATCTTTCATTTGGGCTAAATATATTGTACTTGAATCTGTACTTTCTACCTACTCCCACACAAATTTATTTTCTACCTCTCACAAGGGTGATCTTTCCAAATTGGAAGTCAGGACATGTAATTCTTGGAGCTACCACTGCCCTATACTGCCCTGTATCTTTATGTGAATTAGATAAGAAGTCCTCTTCTTCAGCTAAAATAGGATTAGGAAAGAGACTATGAACTAAAAAAACTGTACTTGAGATGATCTAGGGAAAGTGGGAACTGAGCAATTTTCCCTTCTAGGCCTTAGCTTCTTGGTAAAGGATGAGGAAGACCAGATTCCTTGTTGGTTGTCGTGGGAAAAGTAGAATACTTCAATGGAGAGTGCTGGCCATTCCTAATGTAGTAACACACTGACCAATTATAGCATTACCAATAGCAGGACCACTGGCTTTAGTTGCTTTCTTCTCTTTCTTTTTTTTTTTTTTAAAGATTTTATTTATTTATTTGATACAGAGAGACAGCCAATGAGAGAGGGAATACAAGCACGGAGAGTGGGAGAGGAAGAGGCAGGCTCCCAGCGGAGGAGCCCGATGTGGGGCTCGATCCCAGAACACCGGGATCACGCCCTGAGCTGAAGTCAGACGCTTAACAACTGAGCCACACAGGTGCCCCTGGCTTTAGTTGCTTTCTGACACAATGTATGTTGATCCACAGTATTATTTATGAAGTATTCTTACCAAAATGATTGTAATCAAGAGTGATTTTAGGTCTAATTTCCAGTTTATAAAAAAGGTAGACAACAGAGAAATTAATGTCACAGGACCACAAACAGGCAAACCCAAAAGGTGAGACATTGTACAGAACAGCTTGCCTTTTATCTTCAACAGTGGATGCCATTTAAAAAGTTGGTCCATTCTAGATTAAAATGCATTTAAATGCTACAACAACCAAACACAAGGCATAGCTCATGATTGATTACTGTTTTAAACTAATGAGCTGTATTGGTTGGAGCTCCTAGGAATATGTGTATATGGGCTGGTCATTTGATGTTATTTTGGGGTTATTATTTCTGTTAAGTAGGTAATAGTACTGTTAGTATAGGAGGAATTATAGATACTTAAGGGTGAAAGGTCATAATAGCTTGGGATATTTGTATATTGAGTAATGTAGTAAGATAGAGATAGTACCTTCTTCCAAAGAAAAGTGCATTGTTACTGCCCATAATAAAAGACTCAGGATCCTTAGCCTCAGAGTTCCTCTCTTGGAATGTAATCGTGTGTGTGTGTGTGTGTGTGTGTGTGTGTGTGTGTGTCACCTGGCCCTTTTTGCATTGCTGTGTGGGAATTGGGGCTCAGAAACTCAGAGAA
>NC_048218.1:173643410-173747804 GCF_002007445.2 Ailuropoda melanoleuca
CCCTGAGCTGAAGTCAGACGCTTAACAACTAAGCCACCCAGGCGCCCCTGGCTTTAGTTGCTTTCTGACACAATGTATGTTGATCCACAGTATTATTTATGAAGTATTCTTACCAAAATGATTTTAATCAAGACTGATTTTAGGTCTAATTTCCAGTTTATAAAAAAGGTAGACAACAGAGGAATTAATATCACAGGACCACAAACAGGCAAATCCAAAAAGGTGAGACATTGTACAGAACAGCTTGCCTTTTATCTTCAACAGTGGATGCCATTTAAAAAGTTGGTCCATTCTAGATTAAAATGCATTTAAATGCTACAACAACCAAACACAAGGCATAGCTCATGATTGATTACTGTTTTAAACTAATGAGCTGTACTGGTTGGAGCTCCTAGGAATATGTGTATATGGGCTGGTCATTTGATGTTATTTTGGGGTTATTATTTTTGTTAAGTAGGTTAATAGTACTGTTAGTATAGGAGGAATTATAGTTACTTAAGGGTGAAAGGTCATAATAGCTTGGGATATTTGTATATTGAGTAATGTAGTAAGATAGAGATAGTACCTTCTTCCAAAGAAAAGTGCATAGTTACTGCCCATAATAAAAGACTCAGGATCCTTAGCCTCAGAGTTCCTCTCTTGGAATGTAATCGTGTGTGTGTGTGTATGTGTGTGTGTGTGTGTGGGGGGGGGTGTGTGTGTGTGTGTCACCTGGCCCTTTTTGCATTGCTGTGTGGGAATTGGGGCTCAGAAACTCAGAGAAATGCTGATAGTCTGGCTACTGTTCTTGCTGTGAGTAGCGAAGTAGCCTTTATTGCTGGCCTGGGAGTCTCCGTTTTCTGCCAGCGTTCATGATCCTGTAGCATGCTAACTTGCAAGGAGGATAATATCTTCAATCCTTCACAGTTCTTAAAAGACATGTTGAGAAAAAAATGCCTTCAGTTGGAGAGTGGAGGCCTCTCTTTGAGCAACAATTATTTAATTAGGGCAAGACTGGGTTCTTTTGAAACCATGAGTAATGGCTCACCCCAGGAAGGAGGTGATCCACAATAACTTAGTATAGTCCTTCTTGGGAATATAGAACCCACTATAAAACTTCTTCAGCCCGTAGTTCAGAGTCTTGGGGTTGGGGGGCAAAACAATGCATGGTGATATATTTCCAGGTTTCCTTACTACTGTTTTGTCAAGAAGCTAAACAGATGAATCCATTAAATGATTTAAAATCATGTATTTAGGTTGTAGCTGGTGACACACATGGATAAAACATGGGGTAGACAGGCTTGGCAAGGCTCTTACTTCTACACAGGGTGAAAATGAACCTGAAAATGAAGAGAAGGAAGAGAGAAAGAAAGGGGTAGAGATAGAGAGAGAAAGGGAGGGGGAGAGAGAGAGAGAGACAGAGGCAGACAGAAGTGGTGGGAGTAGACAGAGTGAGAGAAGTGGGGGAGGGAGGAAGTAGGGAGATAGATTAATAGAAAAAGGGTCGGAGGAGGGAAAAGGAGTGGGGAGATAGAGGGATGGGGAGATAAAGAGATGGGGCGAGAGAGTTAGAATCAATAGTTAATAGCAAGTACATTAAAGAGAACAACAAATTGACAAATATCTCCTATTTAACTAACTGTCTAGATAGGCAAATTTATATTGTGAACTTGCTAAGAAAATGATGTTTTCACTTGTAATTCATTTTTCTCCCTGGTGCTGTTGATCTGATCTGAGAAGTTACCATGCCAGTTAATTTGACTGTGACATTACATTCAAGGTACCTAAGATTCAAAACCATGGCTTAAAATGTTAACTCTTCTTGCAGTGGATCAGCAAATATTCCTATTCCAATCAAAATTGCATTTTGATACTCATTTCTACACACCCTGTGATAAAGTCAACCCTGAACAATAATTGCATCTTCAGTCCACAAATCATGTGACTGTGTTGACTGATTTCTGTTGTGAAAGGATCCAATAATGAATAATGAGGAGAAAGAAAAAAATGAATATTATATACAGTTTTATTAAATAAGCCATCAAAATGCATGATTAATTTACTGAATCTTTGTCTCATCACAGAAATTTTGACTAGTATTGTCCTACAATAAATATGATTTAGTCATTAAGAAAATAAAGTACATCACAATTGACAGTTTCATTCAGTTAGCCATGTAAATTTCTAACTGAAAAACATTAAAAAAAAATTTCAAAGCAGAGTTCCTGATGAGATTTTCACTATAAAGAAACTAATGACAGGTAAAAAGATATCAGTGTCCTCATTGGAAGCCTTGGCATATTTAAAATCTAAATTAAATTGGTTATGAATGTCAGTGATACACTAACGAAGATTAACAAAGAGCTCAGAAGATATTAAATAACTGAAATGGAAAGATAGAATGATTGATGCAGTAAAGGTATTAAAAGACTAACTGACAAAAGGCATGTTTCAGTGTTATTAGATTGGGTGTAGAGCCCTTGAAACAAACGTAGAACACTAGAGCTTCTGCTTGAGTTGAAGCATTGGATTTGAAGAGATATTTTGGGAAGATGGAAATGTATTATTCTAGGACATGATAATATCATGAATATTATTAATCATTATGAGTGTTATTGTTTGCCTTTTGTGTTTAAGGCTTTGTGTGAAGTGTTTGCTTTCTATCTGTCATTACTATGATGCTGGAAGATAGATACTATTATCCATGTTTTATCAAATAGAATCCAAGACAAAGAGCCTCAAGGTAAGGTTGAGCTAGTTAATGGTGTGGCAGAGATGCAAACCAAATTCTGCTGCTCTTTCCACTGTAATAAAAAAAAAGTATTCCTAGCCTTCAAATCACCTCCTTTCAATGAGACAAAGGAAGATTCCTTTGCATTTGTTTTCTATTGCCACCTTAATAAACTTACCACGCTTAGCCAGCTTTCAAACTTGTAGCTAAACTTTAGTAGTTTTTAATATATATTTTTTTTAACTTCAGTAGTTTAAAACCATACCTGTTTTCCTGTGGCTTTGGATGAGAGGTCCCCATTTCTGGGTCTGCTATTAGCTGGGGACTGCCTTTGCTCCTAGAAGTCACCATCATGCCATCTTGTGTGGTTCCTCCATCTTCAAACAAGCAGTGACAACTGAGTCCTTCTCATGTTACTTTTACTTTTTCTTCTGCCACCAGCTAGGGAAAACACCCTGCTTTTAAAGGGCTGACATGAAAGTCAGCTGACTTGGGACTTGTTACATTTGCAAACTCCTTTCACGACACTACATAATTTAGTGTTTGAATAACTAGTGGAAGGGAATCTTGAGGGGAAGGAATCTTTAGAATTCAACCCCTACAATCCCTTGCAAATAACTGAATATTTGAAATGTGTGTTACAATTTTTTTTTAAGTAAGTAGGATTTATAGTTTTATGTTTTCTTCCAGCTTCCCTTCAGATCTGCTCTGGGAGTATCCCAAAGTTTTGCCAGGCCCTATTTGTCATTCTAAAAACTTAAATTGACTAATTAATAAATGCAGTCCAATGTAATAGCATAATTCCTAACTTATCTCAAAATATAAACCTACTCTTTTCTCCCTATGTAAGGCCTATTTCAATTTGGAAACCTGAAGTCAGGGGTGGTAGCAGGGGAAATCTGGTTTCTTTTGCAGCCCATAATCAACTCCTCTTAAATTGCTGCCTGCTCTTTCTGACACCTCCAGTGTCTGGCTAAGGGGTAGAAAGAATTAGGAAGAATGGGCATGGCCTTGCATGATATGGCCAAGCTTAATAGATACTCAAAATTGCCATTTCCTTTTGTAGAAAGTTTTTGAGATTACTTAGAGATTCCTGGGTTAATTCCACCTTCTATTCAGTTTTCTGTACCCATGGAGAAAATTAAAAAAAAATACCGAGTAAGCTTACTTTGAATTCCTGATCATTGGTTTCATGTGGACCATTAATGCTGCCCAATAATCATCCAATGTATGCTTAGTCTTTTTGCCTTCCTAGATGGTGTTTTCATGCTTTAGCCTCACTCTCAAATTTTCAACACCCTTTTCTCCACTCTTGTTCAGGAATAATGACCTTTGATTCTTATTTGCCAAAAAAAAAAAAAAAAAAAAANAACAGAACATCCCTAGCTCCATATCAGCCTCCTTTGTGCCTGTATGTCTAACCTCCTCTTGTTACTACGGAGGAATTTTCCATGCTTCTTTGAGGACACCTGCTCTATGTGTGTTCTATATCCCAATGCTCTCGCCTCCTCAAAGAATTCATAGCCCTTCTCTCTCTTTCCTGTCTTATCAGTCAGTATTTCACTCTTTACTACATACTGGATGTTTCTCATTGGCATACAAATGTCTCTTATCCCCCCATTTTAGAAAAGAAGAAAAACAAAAACAAAACAAAAACCTTCCCTGTCAGCTACTGCTTATCTAGCTGTCCCACTTTACAGGAAACACTCTTCAAGATAATCATGTATTATCACTTCCTGCAAATCAGTGTCCTTTTCTCACACTGTCCCTTGATTCCCTCTCTTAATCGTTTCCTCTGCCTTCACAATTTTTCCAACGTCCAACTGCTTTTCCCACTTCCACATACCATCACTCCTGTCCAATGCCGTATCATCTCTAACTTTGGTTACTGAATGACCTTCTTCCTGTTACCACAATCGGCCCGATAACAGTTGATTCTTTTTTTTTTTTTTTAAAGGATTTATTTATTTATTTGACAGAGATAGAGACAGCCAGCAAGAGAGGGAACACAAGCAGGGGGAGTGGGAGAGGAAGAAGCAGGCTCATAGCGGAGGAGCCTGATGTGGGGCTCAATCCCAGAACGTGGGATCACGCCCTGAGCCGAAGGCAGACACTTAACGGCTGAGCCACCCAGGCGCCCCCCGATAACAGTTGATTCTTAACACAAATTATTCTAGTTCCTGTCATGTCATTTCACTTAAAAGTCTCTGGTGGTTCTGCCTTTTACTCGTAGTTAAAAGTTCAGAATGGCCCACAAACCCTGCAAGTTCTAGGTTTCTTGATCCCCTTGATTGTACTTTTAACTTATTTCCTTCTTGTTTTACCTGTCCTGACAACTGTCCCTTTTCTGGTCTTGAACAGCTGAAGCCACTCCTGCCTTAGGGACTTGGCTGTTTACCCTCCTGGAAAGATCTTCCCCATATTTCCACACACCCCCTTCCTCATTCCTTTAGGTCTATTCAGTGAGGCCTTGCTTGACACCTTATTTAAAGCTTTAAAGACAACAATGCTCTCCAGACGCTTATCTTTCACTGCTTCTTTGTGTTTATTATTTATTTTCGATATATGATTTTTCCAGCTTTACTGACATAGAATTAATATATAACATTGGGTACATTTAAAGTGTCATGTCAATTTGATACATTTAAGTGATTACCACTATAGCCTTAGCTAACATTTCTATCTCATCACATAATTACCATTTCTTTCTGGTGGTGAGAACATTTAAGATCTAGTATCTTAGGAACTTTCAAGTATATTATGAACTATAATTGCCATGCTATACATTAGATCCCCAGAACTTATAACTGGATGTTTATACCCTTTGACCAATATCTCCCCATTTCCCGTATCCCAGCCCCTGGTAACCACCATTTTACTGTCTGTTTCTATGAGTTTGGCTTTTTAAAATTCCAGATATAAGGATATCAGACAGTATTTGTCTTTCATTGTCTGATTTATTTCACTTAGCATAATGCCCTCGAAGTCCATCCATGTTGTCACAAATGGCAGGATTTCTTTCCTTCTCATGGCTGAATAATATTCCGTTGTATTTGTATATATATATGACATCTTCTTTATCCATTATTTTTGATCATAGCATTTATTGCTTTCTAATCATATATATTTTTATTTTTATTCTTTTAGTTTGTATTCTGCAGTAAGCTCTTAGGAGGGCAGGGAATTTTGTTTATTACTATATTCCCCAAAAGGCATGGAGAAGCATAGGTGGTTATCTGTCTGTCTGTCTGTGTATCTATCTATCTAAATTTGCTGTGTAAGCATCTGGTGCCATAAATTTTCTCAATTTTGATATGGTATATTGTGTTACCATTTAGTACAAAATATTTAAAATTTTCTTTTGTGATTTTTTCTTTGACCTGTGAATTATTTAGAACTTATTTATTATTTTTTAATCCTTTGAGATTTTCTTAGAGATCTTACTGTTTTTAATTACATATTTATTATGTTTTGGTCAGAGAATATATTTTATATTATTTAATGTTTTTAAGTATGTCGGGACTTGTTTTATGTGCTAGAATATGGTTATCTTGGAGAGTGCTCTATGTACAATCAAAAAGAATGGGTATCTTATATTGGATGTAGTATTCTATAAATGTCTTTTAGGCAATGTTGGTTGGTAATATTATTTTCTTTTTTTTTTTTTAAGATTTTATTTATTTATTTGACAGAGATAGAGACAGCCAGCGAGAGAGGGAACACAAGCAGGGGGAGTGGGAGAGGAAGAAGCAGGCTCACAGCAGAGGAGCCCGATGTGGGGCTTGATCCCATAACGCTGGGATCACGCCCTGAGCTGAAGGCAGATGCTTAACCGCTGTGCCACCCAGGCGCCCCATATTATTTTCTTTTATCATTAACAATTTTGGGCCAGTCTAACAACGCATAAAAAAGATGTGTTAATTTCTGTCATTACGACTGTGGATTTGCCCATTTCTTCCATTAGTTTTATCAAGTTTTGCTTCACAGTCTCTGAAGTTTTGTCTTAAATATATACATTTAAAATTGTTAGAACTTTTTGTGAATTAACCCTTTTGTCATTACAAAATATCAATCATTACTTTGATAATACTCCCAGGGTTGAAGTTTACATCCTCTATTTTTATAAATATACACACTAGCCTTCTCATGAGAAGTATTTACTTTGCATACATTTTTTTTCTATTCTTCTACTTTCAAACAGTCTGTATCTTTATATAAGTGTATAATACTCTTTCAGCTATCTGTAGTTGTATCTTGTTTCTTTTTGATTCATTGTGATAATATCTGACTTTTAATTAGATTTCTTATTTATGTTTACTGTAATTATTGACATGGTTGGGCTATTGTTAGGATTTATCTTGTTTGTTTCTTCTGTTGTTTTTATACTACTCCTTGCTTCTCTTATATTGATCAAATAATTCTATCTTCTCTTGGCTGTGTATCTAATCATCTTTGTGAGTTTGTGTGTGTGTGTGCATTTAGATAAATCTCTAGGGATTACATGTATCTTTAACTCAACATTTTATTATATACTAATTATTTGATACGTTCAATGAATTATGCTATAACCTACCAATGGTTTACTTTCATTTGACCCCTTCCCATCCTAGGCGGTGTGGTTTTCATTTATTTTATAAATGCATATGCTATATATCCCACAATACAATGTGACTTTGATTTAAATTTCAAAGGTCTTTCAAGGAAACTAGTGAAAATAATGAAATTCCTTTATAGTTAACCAAGTATTTATCGTTTTAAATGATCTTCAATTCTTGTCATAAATACATGTTTATTAACTGGTTTCATTTCTCTTTACACTGAAGAACCAGTTGCCAAATTCTCTCAGCCTTTGTTTATTATCTTTGTTTTATGTTCATTTTTGGAGAATATTTTTGGTGCATAGATTATGTTAAATTGACAGGTATTCTTCTTTAAAGATATGTTCCATTGCCTTCTGGTTGGTGTTGCCACTGATGAAAAGTTAGCATTTATGCTCACGTTTATTCTCTTGGATTTTATTGTCTTTTTTCCTCCAGCTGCTGTTAGAATTTATTTATGTCTTATATCTTTGGTGTTTGGTAGTTTTACCTTAATGTGCCTAGTATGATTTTCTGTTGTTTTATACTGTTTGGAATATGTTGAACTTCTTGGATTTATGCATTTATATCTTTTTATCAAGCACAGAAAGTGGTTCATGCAAAATGAGAAAAATATTTGATAGGTATAGCCTATTTAAGAGGAAAAAAATCATGATAAAGTGTATCTATAATCCTTACAATGCTTTGTTTGAGGTGAACCTTGAGACAGGAAAAAGTGATAAGAGCCAATTTAAGCTATGCTTAAACATTTCAAATTTATCATGAGAAAATATATCTTAAACATACAGAGATTATTGCTATAAAACTTTAAGCAAAAACTTGAATTATTCGGAATACATTTATAAAAAATGGATATGAAAGATACATAATTACAGAGTTTTGCATGCATAATCATGTCAATATAGAACCTCAAGTGAACTGTGAAAAAAGTTCCTCAACACTGAGAGGCTTATGGATTTTAAAATATATGACATTATCAAATTTATTTAATTAACAGATGATATAAATGACCCAGAGAGACTATGGTGATCTACCAAGGCATGATAGGAAAGGATAGTTAGGAGATGGACTGGATTTGCAGTCTTGGATGTTCTAACTATATCACTCTATGTTACTATATATCATTATATTACTGCTATTTCCCAAGGAGCATAGTTTAGGTCTTGAATAGGATTTTATAGAGAAGACACTAGAATGAAATAGGAATTAGATTATCAGTCTATATTAATATTTTGTTATAGTTAGAATGACAGATATTCTCTAATTTTACAATAATTGGAATCAAGATGAAAACAGGAATAACATGCTGTATTTAAACCTTAAGTTTTAGTTTTTTAAAGCAAAGCACTTATTGAAATAAATCTTTCAGAAAGACATGATAGGCAGGTTTAAAAATTCTTTATTTGGATAGTGACTTAAGATTAGATTGAGCTTATTATATGAAGAAAATCTCTTCCTCCTTCATGAGGTGTTTAATAAAAGAAGAAAAATTAAAGGACTAGATTATGCTAAAGTGGAGTGCTGTTACTACAGCATTTTATTTTAAAACATATCATAGGCTTCAGGCAAATAAATTTAATTAAAGAATCCGAGTGCCTTCATAGAGAAATTGCATTATTCATGCTTTTACAATGATCCTTTGAATCTAGAGGAAGTAAATGAATACTGACAGCATAACAACCAAGGGAGAAAAGAACACAGATTTAGTATTGTGATGCCAAAGTAATTTCTTTAAACAAATGGACAGACAGTTCAGTGCCATTGCCAGTAAGTTCAGTAAATAAAACCAGTTGTTTCACTCATCTGGTATTTTGGATTATTGAAAATTGTGAGTCTGACAGTTTCAGGTAGGGGGAGAAATCCCTCATTGCTCTTTGAAATAAAAAAAGAATTAATGGATTTACTGCTGTAACATAGTTAAAGATTCTTCTAATCCCTTATATAAAAGTTTCCAAAAGTCTCTTTGGCTCTTTACCTAAGAATTCTTTTCTAAACATCAGTTTCTTCCTATGAGATAAAAGAAAAAAAAAAGTTGCGGGGTCTAAAATCTTTTTCAATTTTAGTCTAGCATGTTCTCTTTTATTTTTGGAATTCTGCTCCATGCAGAGCGTACTGTTAATAATTTGCCCTCGGTAAAATAAAAATTCAGTATTCAAGTGGCTATAATACATGCATAGAAGCTTCAGCCAGGGTCGGTCTGAAATGAACACAGATACCACATTTTAGAGCTTGCAGAAAGTTTAGATCCTATAATCCAATGGCCAATTTTACGTGATGGAAACAAGGAGGTGAATTTCCTAACTTCTGACCAGGGGCTCATCCTACCATATTAGAATGCATCAATAATTGGCTGTTTTATGGAACATACAAAATTTCTGATGAAACCATAATATTCTCTATTAATTAGCAAACTTTCCATAAGGCTCTGTTTACTTCTGCCAGTTAGAACACCAGTGGCTACAAGTGTGGTTTTACATCTATCTAGTTGGTGAACTTTTTCTGTGAATTGCTAGATAATAAATATTTTAGGCTTTGTGGGCCAGATGGTCTGTCAAAACTACTCAACTCTGCAAAAGCAGCCGTAGACAATACATAAACGAATGTGCATGGCTGTGTTCCAACAAAATTTTATTTACCAAAACAGGCGATGCAAGATCGATCTTGCCCACGGTCTGTAGTTAGATGACCTGAGGTTTAGAATAATGATAACTTGATATGTATTTCATAAATATGTGCTCTATGTGTATTTCTATTATATGATTTTTGCTAAGCTTTATGGTATATGTTTGCCCTCTCCCCCATCTACGCACAGAGGATAAAGTTCTTAAGGGTAGGATTTCTGCCTCATTTATTTTTATATGGTCAAGAATATTGGCAGAGCAAATTTTATCTATCAAATATGACAGTTCTCACAACCAAATGGAAAGAGCACAGTGAATGAGAACATTTCCAAAAGCATATTCAGCCAGTTCCTGGTTTTAAGAACTGCTTATAAAAATCAAGTTTATTATCAAGTAAGTTTGTAGAATGTTGCATGATGTAAACCTCATTTGATAGTTATAAGATGTATTAACATTGTGAAAGTGATGATGAATGCTTGGTATAAAGAAATCAGTTTCTTCCCAAACTTACTTGAAACACAGTGTTTAAATTCACTTTTACCATCTTGAATAACACATTTCTTCTTTCTCGATTTTCATGTGTCCATTCAATATTATTTATAAATGTGAGTACTAGGCTCTCTGCTACCCACTGGGCACACCATCTTAAAACTTACTAAAGTGTATTTAGTAAACACTTATAAAAGTAAATGAAATGTCTTTTTAAAAAACAGAATTTTTGTTTTTTATTTATTTATTTTTTAAAGATTTTGTTTATTCATTTAGCAGAGATAGAGACAGCCAGCGAGAGAGGGAACACAAGCAGGGGGAGTGGGAGAGGAAGAAGCAGGCTCATAACGGAAGAGCCTGATGTGGGGCTCCATCCCACAACGCTGGGATCATGCCCTGAGCTGAAGGCAGACGCTTAACTGCTCTGCCACCCAGGTGCCCCTGGAATTTTTTTTTTTAGAGCAATTTTTGGTTCACAACCAAAAATGAAGCAGCAAGTACAGTTGCCATTCTTCTCCTCCAACCCATACACCGACTCCTCTACTGGCAACATCTCTCATCAGAGTGATACGTTTGTTACAGTTGATGAACCCACATGTGAACTGACACATCATTATCACACAAAGTCCATAGTTTGAATTAGGGTTCACTCTAAGTGTTCATATTCTATGGGTTTTGACAAACGTATGATGATAGATATCCATCACTATGGTATCATACAGAGTAGTTTCTCTGCCCTCAAAATCCTTTGTGCTTTTTTTACTATCTCCATAGTTTTGCTCTTTTAAGAATGTCATATAGTTGGAGTTACATAGTATGTAGTCTTTTCAGATTGGCTGTTTTCACTAAGTAATATGCATTTAAGTTCCTCCATGTCTTTTCATGGCTTAATAGATCATTTCTTTTTAGCATGGGATAATATTCCATTGTCTGCATATACCACAGTTTATTTATTCACCTATGGAAGGACATCTTTGTTGCTTCCAAGTTTTGGCAGTTATAAATAAAGCTCCTATAAACATTCATGTGCAGGTTTTTATGTGGACATGAGTTTTCAGGTCCTTTAGGTAAATACCAAGGAGTGCAGTTGTTGGATCCTATAGTAGGGGTGTGTTTAGTTTGATAAGAAACTAACGTACTGTCTTCCAAAGTGGCTGTACCAGCAATGAATGAGAGTTCTTTTTGCTCCACATCCTCACCAGCATTTGGTGTTGTCATGTAATGATTTTTAGTCTTATTTCTTGAAAAAGCTAAAAAGTCATAAAATCCATTTCCTTTTTTTCATTTGTATTGTGCTTAAATAACACAATCGTAGTTGATCGTAAAAGGCTGGTTCTAGGTACTGGAATAATATCTTTGAATAGACTAACATTTCATGACCCTTTTCTTCCTTCATTTGAAGATATCCAAAGTTTAAGATGCTGGCATTTGGGGCTGATACCCTGCTCATTATATGTCTTCTTTGTCTACTAAACAGCAAGGGTTTCGTGATATAAATATATTTGAGAAAGACGCCCAAACGTACTTGGCCAAGTGCACAAATAAGCGAGCCAATACAGAAGTAGAAAAAGGAACAAAATTCTGGTGATAACTTAGCAAATGGGACAGAATTCTTACAGTGTTAAAAATAAATTATTTCCTAATTATTCACCTTGGCTGTATATTGATTTAGTTTTGGGGCTGAAGATGACTAAGATTTGACTAAGTCAGTATTCTATGATTAGAGTACTGGTGCTTTGCCTTCTCACCAAATTCTCTATCCAGAACATCTAATCTGCATGTTACATATTATATTATATTATATTATATTATATTATATTATATTACATTATATTATATAAATTTCATTATTAGTCTTATGATCATAGGTATCAGGGAAAATAATTATTACTTACATAGAAGCCACTCTCAATATTACATGAAAAAGTAAGCAACATGTGAAATAAATATAGCAGCCCTTAATATTACTGGGATTTAAATATCAGACATCTGTCTATTGCCACACATGATGTCAAATAGGCATTAGAAATACTTTGCAACTTGCTGCACGAGTCCAAGGAGAGGTAGAAAAATTCTGAGTACTTTTTTCTGAATTGTGTCAGAAGACTGATCATTTTGTAATGATTTTTGTTTACTTTCTCACTATTTCATCTTACTAAATAAGGTTGGAGGATGAGAGTAGAGCAGCATTAAGACCCAGGATTAAGGAGTGCATATCACCTCTTAATAAGCACAACACTGTGATAGCATGAGATACCTTTCAGGTTCCCATCCTCAGTTTGCCCAGCTGTTTCCATGCTTCTTTGGTTGTGAGAGACTAATTATAATGGTATCTAGATTCATACTGAAGGGGGGGTGGGGCTGGTGAATGCAGGAGAATGTTTAGAATGTGCAACTCTTTTTTTTCCCCTCATTTTCCTTTCTCCCACTTTTTTTATAATAATTTTTTATTATGTTATGTTAGTCACCATACAGTATATCCTTAGTTTTTGATGTAATGTTCCATGACTCATTATGTGTATAACACCCAGTGCACCATGCAATATGTGCCCTCCTTAATACCCATCACTGGCCTATCCCAATCCCCCACCCCCCTCACCTCTGAAGCCCTCAGTTTGTTTCCCAGAGTCCATAGTCTCTCATGGTTCATTCCCCCTTCTGTTTACCCCCCCTTCATTCTTCCCTTCCTTCTCCTACCAATCTTCCTGCTATTTCTTATGTTCCATAAATGAGTGAAACCATATGATAATTGTCTTTCTCTGTTTGACTTATTTCACTTAGCATAATCTCCTCCAGTCCCGTCCATGTTGCTGCAAATGTTGTGTAATCGCTCTTTCTGATGGCTGAGTGATATTCCATTGTATATATGGACCACATCTTTATCCAGTCATCTGTTGAAGGGCATCTCAGTTCCTTCCACAATTTAGCTATTGTGGACAATGCTGCTATGAACATTGGGGTGCATGAGGTCCTTCTCTTCACTACATCTGTATCTTTGGGGTAAATACCCAGTAGTGCAATGGCTGGATCGTAGGGTAGCTGGATTTTTAACTTTTTAAGGGATCTCCACAGTGTTTTCCAGAGTGGCTGTACCAACTTGCATTCCCACCAACAGTGTAAGAGGGATCCCCATTCTCCACATCTTCTCCAACATTTGTTGTTTCCTGCCTTGTCAATTCTTGCCATTCTAACTGGCATAAGGTGGTATCTCAATGTGGTTTTGAATTGAATTTCCCTGATGGCTAATGATTTTGAACATTTTTTTCATGTGTCTGTTAGCCATTTGTATGTCTTCATTGGAAAAGTGTCTGTTCATATCTTCTGCCCATTTTTTGATTTGATTATTTGTTTCCCGTGTGTTGAGGTTGAGAAGTTCTTTGTAGATCTTGGATATCAGTCTTTTATCTGTAGTGTCATTTGAAAATATATTCTCCCATTCCGTGGGCTGCCTCTTAGTTTTTTTGACTGTTTTCTTGGCTGCGCAGAAGCTTTTTAACTTGATGAAGTCCCACAAGTTCATTTTTTCTTTTGTTTCTCTTGCCTTTGGAGAGGTGTCATGAAAAGTTGCTGTGCCTGATGTCAAAGAGGTTGCAGCCTATGTTCTCCTCTTGGATTTTGATGGGTTCCTGTCTCATCAAGGACCTCTCTTCACATCTGCCTTTGGAGATGTGTCATGAAAAAAGTTGCTGTGGCTGATGTCAAAGAGGTTGCAGACTATGTTCTCCTCTAGGATTTTGATGGATTCCTGTCTCATCAAGGACCTCTCCTCACATCGAGGTCTTTCATCCATTTGGAGTTTATCTTTGTGTATGGTATGAGAGAGTGGTCAAATTTCATTCTTTTGCATATACCTGTACAATTTCCCAGCACCATTTATTGAAGAGACTGTCTTTTTTCCACTGGATGTTTTTTCCTGCTTTGTCAAAGATTAGTGGCCCAAAGAGCTGAGGGTCCATTTCTGGAGTCTCTATTCTGTTCCATTGGTCTATGTGTCTGTATTTATGCCAGTCCCATGCTGTCTTTTTGATCGCAGCTTTTTAGTATGGCTTGAAATGCGGCAATGTGATGCCCCCAGCTTTGTTTTTCCTTTTCAACAATTCCTTGGTGATTCGGGGCCTTTTCCAGTTCCACACAAATGTAAGGGCTGTTTGTTCCAGTTGTTTGAAAAATGTCATTGGTATTTTGATTGGAATGGCATCGAAAGTGTAGATTTCTGTGGGTAGCATAGACATTTTAACTATGTTTATTCTTCTGATCCATGAGCATGGAATATTTTTCCATCTTTTTGTGTCTTCTTCAATTTCTTTCAAGAGTGATTTGTAGTTCCTAGAATATAGATCCTTTATGTCTTTGGTTAAGTTAATTCCAAGATAACGTATGATTTTTGGTGCAATTGTAAATGGAATGGATTCCATAATTTCTCTTTCTTCAGTCTCATTGTTCGTGTATAGAAATGCAACTGATTTCTGAGCATTGATTTTGTATCCCACCACATTACTGAATTGCTCTATAAGTTCAGGTAGTTTGGGGTGGAGTCTTTTGAGTTTTCTATATAAAGTATCATGTCATCTGCGAAGAGAGACAGTGTGACTTCTTCTTTGCCGATTTGGATACCTTTTATCCCTTTTTGTTTTCTGATTGCTGTTGCAAGGACTTCTAGTACTCTGTTGAATAATAATGGCAAGGGTGAGCATTCTTGTCATGTTCCTGATCTTAAGGGAAGGGCTTTCAGCTTTCCCCCATTGGGAATGTTATTTTCTGTAGGCTTTTCATAGACGGTTTTTATGAGATTGAGGAACGTACCCTCTATCCCTACACTCTGAAGGGTTTTAATCAGGAAAGGATGCTGTATTTTGTCAAATGCTTTTTCTGCATCAATTGAGAGGATCATATGGTTCTTGACTCTTTTCCTGTTGATATGATCTATCCCACTGATAGATTTGAAAATGTTGAACCACCCTTGCATCCCAGGGATGAATCCCACTTGGTCTTGATGGATAATCCTTTTAATGTACTGTTGGATCCTATTAGCTAGGATCTTGTTGAGAATTTTGGTGTCCATTTTCATCAGCGACATCGATCTGTAGTTCTCCTTTTTGATGGGGTCTTTGCCTGGTTTGGGGATCAAGGTAATACTGGCCTCATAGAATGAGTGTGGTAGTTTTCCTTCTGTTTCTATTTTTTGAAACAGCTTCAAGAGAATAGGTATTATATGTTCTTTGAATGTTTGGTAGAATTCCCTCGGGAATCCGTCAGGCCCTTGACTCTTGTTTTTGGGGAGGTTTCTGATCACTGCTTCAATCTCTTCATATGTAATCAGTCTGTTTAAATAGTCAATTTCTTCCTGTTTCAGTCTTGGTAGTTTATAGGTTTCCAGGAAGGCATCCATTTCTTCAAGGTTGTTTAATTTATTCGCATAAATCTGTTGATTAAAGATTCTAATGATCCTTCCTATTTCATTGGTGTTGGTCATGATCGCTCCCCTTTCATTCATAATTTTATTAATTTGGGTCCTTTCTCTATTCTTTTGAATAAGTCTGGCCAGTGGCTTATCGATCTTATTTATTCTTTCAAAGAACCAGCTTCTAGTTTTGTTGACCTGCTCTGCTGTGCTCCTGGTTTCTAATTCATTGGTCTCTGATCTAATCTTGATCACCTGCCTTTTCATGCCTGGGTTAGGCCTGTTCCTCTGTTCCAGCTCCAGCTTCTTAGGGTGAGAATATAAAAACTGCATCTTAGATTTCTCTGTTCTTTTGAGTGAGGCTTGGATGGCTATGTATTTTCCCCTTAGGACTGCCTTTGCAGTGTCCCATACATTTTGGACTGATGTGTTTTCATTCCTGTTGGTCACCATAAATTGTTTAAACTGATTTTTAATTACCTGGTTTTCCCAATCATTCTTGAGCAGGATGGTTCTTAGTTTTTTTAATTACCTGGTTTTCCCAATCATTCTTGAGCAGGATGGTTCTTAGTTTCCAAGTGTTTGAGTTTCTTCCAAATATTTCCTTGTGATTGAGTTCCAGTTTCAAAGCACTGTGGTCTGAGAATATGTAGGGAATAATCTCAGTCTTTTGGTATCAGTTGAGACCTGTTTTGTGACCCAGTATATGGTCTATTCTGGAGAAAGTTCCATGTGCATTTGAAAAGAATGAGTATTCTGTTGTTCTGGGGTGTAGTGTTCTGTATATATCTATGAGGTCCCTCTGGTCCACTATGTCACTCAAAGCTCTTGATTCTTTGTTGATTTTCTGCTTAGGTGATCTGTCTGTTGCTGAGAGTGGAGTGTTGAGGTCCCCTACTATTAACGTATTATTATCTATATGTCTGTTTATTCTGGTTAAGAGTTGGCTTGTGTATCTTGCTGCTCCCCTGTTGGGGGCATAGATATTTATAGTTGTCATATCCACTTGTTGGATACATCTTTTCAGAATAATATAGTGTCCTTCTGTATCTCTAACTACAGTCTTTAGTTTAAAATCTAATCTGTCTGATATTAGAATTGCTACCCCAGCTTTCTTTTGAGGTCCAATGGCATGAAAAATGGTTTTCTATCCCTTCACTTTCAGTCTGGATGTATCTTTAGGTTCAAAATGAGTCTCTTGTAGACAGCAAATGGATGGGTCATGTCTTTGTATCCAATCTGCAACCCTGTGGTGTTTTATGGGAGCATTTAGGCCATTCATATTTAGAGTGATTATTGAGAGATATGATTTTAATGATGTCAAGTTGCCTGTGAAGTCTTTGTTTCTATAGATTGTAAATTCCTGTTCTGTATCACTCTTGGGTCTTTTTTACTTTTATAGAACCCCATTAATATCTCTTGTAGGGCTGGCTTGGTGGTTACGAATTCCTTCAGTTTCTGCTGCTCCTGGAAAGTCCTTATCTCTCCATCAATTCTGAATGACAGCCTTGCTGGATAAAGGATCCTTGGCTGCATGTTCTTCTCAGATAGCGCTTTGAAAATACTCTGCCAACCCGTCCTAGCCTGCCAGGTCTCTGAAGACAGGTCTGACGTTATTCTGATATTTTTCCCTCTGTATGTAAGGAATTTCTTCCCCCTGGCTGCTTCCAAGACTGTATCCTTGGATCTAATATTTGCAAATTGCACTATGATGTAACGTGGTGTAGGTCTGTTCTCACTGATCTTGGGAGGGGTCCTCTTTGCCTCTTGAACATGAATGCGTGTTTCCTTTGCCAGATTAGGGAAGCTGTCAGGTACAATTTGTTCAAATATCTCTTCTAGACCTCTCTTTTTCTCCACCCCCTCAGAAATGGTGATGATTCTGACATTGGAACGTTTCATTGAGTCAGTAATCTCCCATAATTTACATTCTTGAGATTGGATTTTTTTGAGCCAAGTTTCCGTTTTACTTTCTCTTCTGCCATCCCATCTTCCAATTCACTAATTCGTTCTTCTGCCTCATTTACCCTGGCCGTCTGAGCATCTACTTTAGACTGCATTTGATTCATAGCATTTTTAATTTCTTCCAGATTCGCTCTCATTTCCACCCTTAGAGATTCTATATTCTCGTTAATATTTTCGTTAATATTTTTTCCAGCCTACGTATGATCTTGACCCTTGTTACTCTGAACTCCATTTCTGACAATTTGGTTGTATCCGTATCCACCAGTTCTGTGGCAGAGGCCAGAGACTCATTATCTTTTCTTTGCTGGGAGGGATGAGTAGAGGTTGTGGGGTTGCACAGTGCCCAAATTATTGACCAGGACCCAGGCAGTATGCACTTGTTTTATAGGGACCTTAGGGATGTGGGCTTCTTGATTTTTCAGGCTGCCTTCTGGGTGAGGTGCCTGCCTCACTGATAAGTAGGCAACCCTCTTTGGGTAGAGTCACCCCGTCCCCTGCAAGGGGGGATGGGGATGGGAACAACGTGAACCAGTATTTCCAGGCTTTTGTTCTCTGGCGGCTTTCCCTGGTTGTTTTCTGTTGCTCTTCTGAGAGTCAGACCAGCAGTGGCTGTATCCTAGCCTCTGTCTCAGAATAGAGAAATTGCAGTCCGTTCTCCACTGAGCTCTCTTGGCCACTTTCCCTCTGTTTCTGTCCGTGCTGCTAAAAACCCTGGAGCTTCCTGTGTTTTGCACCCCACTGCCGCTCTCCCAGCCCTCACTTCCAGCGCTGGAACGTCTCTGTCCTTTGTCCTTCTAACACCACCAGCCGCCCCGGGCTCCCACACGCTCCCGAGGTCCCTGTTTCAGTGTGGTTCACGTGTACTCCAGAGCTTCAGTTTTCAGTCTGGTCGCGTGCTCCTGAGCTCCCGGTATCAGTCTGGTTCCAGTGAGTGCTCCGGAGTTCCGGTTTTTAGTCAAGTCGCGCGCAAGCTTTTGAGCTCCCAGTTTCCGTGTAGTTCGAGTGTGTGCTCCGGAGCTCCAGTTTTCAGTCTGGTCTTACTCACATTCCCAGGCTCACAGTCTCAGTCTGCTTTCCCACAGGTGCCAGTCTGTGAGTCTGGCCAGCTCCCCAGTGCAAGTGGCTACTACCTCCTGGAGCCTGAGCACATTGTCTCTCTCCCCCTTTTGTTTATTTTCTGATATCTGTGCACGGATTCATGGCTCCCCGCTTCGTACCTCAATACTCAGCACTGAAGATGTTCGTTTGTAGAGATCCAGATGTATCTTCCTGCATCTCAGGCTGATTCCATGGGTGTTCAGGATGGTCCGGTAGATATCCAGCTAGACTCAGGGGACCAGCTGAAAAAGGGGTCTCCTACTCGTCTGCCATCTTTTCTCCTCCCCCTCTAGATTGTGCAACTCTTGATCTAAAAGTTGAAAAGTAGAACACACCCTCATGAACTGACTTTTTTTGATCTAACTACTTAGGCATTATGGTTACTTCTGATTTTTAAGAACAGGACCTTTGAAGTATAAGTAGTGTTTCCTAGAAATTGCTCCAAAGAGAAAAGATGGATGAAAGAATTGGGGTCTAGGACCTTAAGAGGCATATGCAAGATATTGAAACATAGGGTATTAATCCAATCCGTGTATAGGACCTTTTACTGATGGGGCATGTTAGGAAATGATGGCAGACATAGAGCATGAATTATGGGGAGTATTCAGCATCATGAAAGGTTTGAATATGATGAGAGAGAAACATGATTGTAGAAATAAAGTAACATGAAGAACATCTTAGGCAAATGTCATGGAAAAAATATAACTTTTTGTTTTGATCATTATTTCAACCCACAAATCAGTTTTCAAAATTTATTTTGGCAGACATAGAATTATTTAATTTTTAGTATTTCTTTTCCTAGTTAATGGTCAGTTTTCTCATTTGAATATGACTTGTGTTTCTCCTTATATGATGTAGAAAGATAGTAATGTAATGAAAACTCAGAGATAAGAATGACTAGATAGAAAATACTTTTAAAACTAGACATTGAAAATTTTTAATTAAGAATAACATATTTCACAAGAAAGCCATCTTAGAGGAAAATTAAAGATTCCACTTTGAAAAAGCAAGTGCATTTTTGCATCTCTTTTTATGCACCAAGAAGTTGCTAAATGTGTCAGAAATAAATGAGCGAACGCTAATGTCACACTTTTAAGGTGTGGTGACACAGAATTTGGAGGTATCAGCAGTACTAGTGCTGAGAGTGGTGAGCTCTGTGAACAGAAAAGTAATAACTTATTCATGATTGGCCTAGTTGGGAGTTGTTTTGCACGACTATGTTCCAGGGAGCTTTCCAAAGTGTGGTTGTACATATAGTAATGAAAATGTAAAGGTTTGGTAGCTCACTTGTGAAAGTAGCTTAATTTCTTATTTCCTACAACTTCACAAAGGTTTTTCTGACAATTTATTGATAATTACTGATTAAATGTGGAGTCCACTGGTGGGAGGCAAGGTAAAAAGAAAAATTTCTTTGTAATGTTCATTTGCCCAGTTAAATCCTACGGTAGAATTATGAGGGTCAGATTAAAATTCAGCATCACTGTAGCTGACTTAAGGCTGCTTAGTGATTCTGAGGTTCCAACACCATTAGATTTCCTGTCTGATGTATTTCTACCTTCTGAGGAGCATGTAAAAAAATTAAAAAAAAAAACTTTTCTTCCCACATGATGTTACTGAGGAATTGAACCAGTCCTCTGTTTGCATAAAGAGTTACATGCAAGACACTGCTTTTCTTGTGGTTTCTCCTGCAACAGCTACAGAATCTCATTTTGATCCTGGACTTTTTCGATAATATGAAAAAAGCCATTATTCTCTCTAGGAAATTGCACAGAGAGGCAGATATAAAAAATCAATCATATAATTTCTAGAGGTATGATTGACTTGCGCGAGTCATCCGTGGAACCCAGTTTGATAAACAGTTTTCTGCAGGGTGGGTCAGAGTGAGACCCACATGGGGCTCTGTAGTGAACACTGCTGGTGCTTTGTCCAGATCTCCTATCTCTAATTTATTTCTCTGTGCCCTTTCATATCCAGTACTGTTGCTCTTGCTTGTTCCTGGAGAGCTGTCCTCAGGCACTTACAAAGAGCTGGAAGTACCTGGGAGCAATTTTTGCCAGTGACTAGGGTACAGGATAATGAACACCTGTTTGCTAGCCTTAGATTGGGATGAATTCTGAGGTGTGACTTACACTCAGACGAACCTTGAGGGAACAAGCTAAAGCCACCTTCACTAGGACATTACGTGAACTCTTACCCTCCATGGCTACTTCCCTTTTCCTGTTTTGCTTTTCTTATTCCCTTACCGGTTCCTTCAGGGAGATTTTCTTTAATAAATCACTTGGCATACAAAGCATTCTCTCAGGGTTTGCTTTTCACTTCAAACTAACCATAAAAATATAGTTTATCCAAACCAAGAAGCATATTTGATT
Source organism: Ailuropoda melanoleuca (assembly GCF_002007445.2). Taxonomy (NCBI): domain Eukaryota; kingdom Metazoa; phylum Chordata; class Mammalia; order Carnivora; family Ursidae; genus Ailuropoda; species Ailuropoda melanoleuca. The sequence continues at coordinate 173,664,662 of NC_048218.1, forward strand.
ATGAATGGAGATGCTATTATTAGGTTTTGCTGAAAAGGGGTATATAAACATCAGTGGTCCAGGACAGATTAGGACACATGTTCGTGCTGGAGCTACAATGGCTCTTTCAAAGACAACCCTTCAGAAATCCTTTCTTCAGAGCTCTTTCAAGACATGGCATGTCACTGTGTTGTACTCATTGAACCTTGGTTAACATTTTGCTCTAATATATCACCATTACAAGTCATTATTAGCTCATGGTTAACAGTTTTTCCAAAACTGCCCCTCCTAAGACCCTACTCCATGACTTCTTTCTTCTCCCTTCATCCTATGCCTGTCTCCCACACTGGGTTATAGCTTCAAGTCTGTCTTAACTCTTGGAAATATCTTTGCTTCAGTATCTTCTGGGCCTTAGAAACAACCCCAAATTTCTCCTCACATATTCTTCCAGATGTAAATTGAGTTCTAGCAATAACCCAGAGCATCCCATATTTCCCAAAGGAATGTAGGCAAATTAACCTTTGTAAGTGGTGATTAGTTACATGTGATTTTGTGTCGGTTTTGCCTTAGTTTGAGTAAACTTTTAATTTGCAGACTAAATTTAAGGAACATGTAATAATGAGATTTAACCCAGATTCTGATGTTTGTGATTTTAAAAATTATTTACAGAATTTAATTTGAGCTATTAAAATCCTATCTGAGTGGACAATGTACATTCTCTTTGGTTTTTGTTGAAGTCTAGAAGTGTAATTAATGAGTTTTCTATGATTGGTGAAACAAAAGGCCTTTCGTTGAAAATAATTCTGTATTGCAATTGTATTTTTTTAGATGCAAAGATTCTTGTTTCCAGTTTTTTTTTTTCCTTTTGCAAATTCGTTACAATGTTCTTGACACAGTTTACATAATAAATGATGTGAACAATTAATGGTATCTTAGCTATAAGTCTGAATGGACCTAATTTGGTTTTAGAATCATCCATTTGATTTCACTATGACAAAATGTACTTGAATTGGTTGTAAGTATGATGCTATTTAACCCAGTCAGTATAAATTCCTTCTCAGAGGTAAAAATGATGGAAATTTAGACCTCAGTTACTTTAAGGTAAAAATTACTTCCACAGCAAGTAGAATTTAGGTTTCATCAAATCAGCGTCATGAGATAGTTTTAAAGTAGACACAATACAGCTTTAAAGCTTTAAAGTTGTAATTCATTTGCTTTAAGTAATATTGTTTTTATTATATGTTAATGAAGATGCTGTAATTTCAAACAAGCACTGACATGAAGTGTTGTAGTGTAGATTAGAATCTCATAATTAGGTGCAGCAACTTGCTGTATTCTTTTTTCAGCCCAAAGTAAATATCATTGTGATTTTACACATTACTGAAAAATGTTTAACTCATTTTTGTTTAGTGGATTGGGTGTCTTTCCAAAACAAAGATATAAATAAACTCAGAAGGTAGAGAATATAAACTAAAATGAATTGAGTATGCAAAATGATTAACTCTTTGTCAGTTAGGCATGAAATATTTTTTTTTGGAACTTCAGTGTAATTTTATAGTTTGGTATAATAAAGCAATTAATTGAAATATTAAAATATACATTGATTATGAAAGTACATATTTGGTTCTAGAAAACTTTAAGCACATCAGTTCTTGAAATAATTCTCTTAAGACTTCACAGTATTTTCATAGGGTTAACTCTATCCAATCTTGTTCCAAATGTGCTTTCTAAAAGGAAAGTATTTTATTTGTTTATGTCAGAGCAAAAGTCCTCTTAGAAAATAGGATACTTAATTCTTTAAGAAATTACTAGTGTGTTAAATTAGCAAAGAACTGTTTTTTCTAACCATTATTATTGTCATTATCCCAAGTGTGGGTCACAATTTTCTGAGTTGTTTATATACAAAACAAGCATAGTGTTATTTTCCATGATTAGATGTGGTCAATATTTGTATGCATGACTAAACCATTGTTCTATACTAATTGAAACAGTTGTTTAAGACTGATTTCATGTCACAGGATCAACAGTAGAGAAAGAAGACAAGCAAAAATGAAAATTTTGTCATGCATTTTCCCATTTTCCCAAATCATTAGTCAATAAATAAGAAAAACAGGATCGTGTTTATAGTCAATTAACATTGTTTTCATATTTAAGGGAGATATGTAAAGGATATTGACAGAATTATTGAGGGGATGCATGTAAATTATATAGTTTGCTGGCTTTTAAAGTTTGAAAGTTTAGCTTTGTTTTTTGGATAGAGAGTTGGTCCTCCTTTTAGACCAGCCTTGCCAATCATTTTGCTAAAGTTTGAACTTAATCATATCACAAAACCTCATTCAGCAAACTCTCTCCTGCCCCATTCCCTTTTTTCTGTTGTGGGTCAGCCATAAATAAGGACAGTTTTTTTAAGGGCCAAACCTTTAAAGCATAATATAATAGATTAAGAAAAGTCAAACTTGTTTGTCATTGTATCAGCACTTTTGACACTTGCTTATTTGACTCCATTCCATATTCATTTGCCCTTCCCTCGCTTCTGTCGTACTTACTAGCTATGGGAAGGAGTTTAGCTGCTAATTATAGGAGTTATGTAAGTTATATTTCTACAGTTTCCTATCTTTCAGAATTTAAGTTTACTCTATCATTATATGGAAATTGAGATCTCAAGCACATCATGGTAAATTTGTCAGTCTGATTTGTTTAGCTTGTTTGAACTTTAAAGTTGGTGTTATACACAGAGTAAAGTGTTCTTTATAATATCAGATCCGAAACCTACAACAGTGAAAAAAAATCTTGATTTTCTTATTTACATTTGATTGTTCAGTTCTTTTTCCATTGCATGATGCTTGTATCATTTTAATTAAGTGAGAGAGAATTAACCTTGAAACTCCATGCATGTATTGCGGGCTTACTGAAAAATAACAACAATAAAACTGCCACCTTCCCTAAGATGCAGATGCCCTTTTGTGGACCCAGCACCCAGTGATGAGTTCAGTCATTTTCTTTAAACGTAATTTAAAAATGGAAAATAAAGCTCTGTTAATGGTGATAAAGCTTTGAAGTTGATGTGTAATTATTTTTTGTGGTCACAGGCTTTTTCTCTTATAAAATGTCAATTATATTAACTGAATTTATTAATGGATATTGTAAAACACAACTGCTCTATTTTAATGCTTAACATGATAAATTTGAAATAATTTATAGTAGATTGGAGTAACCATACATTTGGGGAATAGTATTATTTTTCAGAAATTATAAATTGCCTTAATGAAATAGAAGGGGTCAGTTGCAGATTGCTTTAAACAACACAGGGACATAAAAGCAGAAGAAACACTCGCTAAAACTTAGAAGAAATCTAATATCTGTTTTGCATGTTGCTTTTCCTTTGCTTTGTTTAGAGGACAAGATATAGTGCTCTGAGGGATATTTTCACTCCAAAAGCATTTCTGTCATCACATTTTAGAGCTAAATAAACTCTCAGAGTTCATTTTATATGGCAAATCTTAGTCATTCTTTAAAATTGATTGGGGTGTTTACTTTCTGTGCTCAGTCTTTCTCACCACTTAGGACCAAGATAAGTGCTCCCTTTTCTGCAGTTTCTTGGCATATCATATAAGCTTCATCGTTATTCTGTCATGTACCTATCTTTATGCATCTTATTTGTATTTATATCACCAATTTTAAATACAGAAACTGTCATAAAGTAGTTGCTTAACAAATGTCTTGATGAAGACATACGTGAACTAATGAAAAAATCTTGAAATGAATTGCTAGTGATATTAGTGGTGACTTTGATATAAGTTGTATGCTTGTGAAATTCAGCTTCTAATATCTTCTTGAGTGATCTTTTAAGATTTTATATCCTTTGAATGTAATCACCTAAAGAGACTTTATACAGATCGTTCTGTTTAATTACAGAATATACTGTAATCACTTGGAACAAAATACATAAATCCCATCCTGGATTTAATAGGAAATTTGTGTAGTTCCTCATGAATGAACCTATGAAAAGAATTATTTTAAATTGCATGTTTTAATAAAATTTGTAATTATACTGATTTGAATCACAGTTATGATGAACTGTAATTTATTCTTTTAAGGAGTATAACATTCTTTTTTATTTTCTATAATATGCTACTTTAATTTTATCTGGTGTTCATTAACTCTAAGTAGAAATTGGTACACAATACACTTAGCAATTATTTAATGTTGGTTTTAAACTAGGTACTGACTTCAGAAATTGGAGTGAGCTAAAAAAGTGTAAGAGAAAGAAGCAACACGATGTAAAGTCTCTCATATATTTCTTTATGTCAAGAAAGATTTTTCTCAACAACTCTAGTAATGCTATCCTTCATAAAAACTTTTCTTTAATCCTTATTCTTCTAGATTGAAAATACCTATTCCATTCACTTTATAATATGATTATCTGCAGTTTTTTTAAGAGTGAAGTGATAATCTTTGGGGGATGGTCCAGAAAGCTACTAGATTAACTCAAGGTTATTTTTAGTCTCTGAATCAACAGGTGCTCATTGAGTGCTTACTGTATGCCATGTGTTGTATTAATAAATGGGGACATACCAGTGAGGTAATTTTGAGGACATCTTCCCTCCAAGAGTCTTCATTTTAGTGTATAACGTAGACATGTAAATACATAATTGAACTATAATGTAGAAAGAAATGCTAGGGATATGATTACTAGGCTGTGGTAGAAAAAGAAGGAAAATGTTTCTGCCTGGGAAGGGGAAAGGCTTTTTTTCTAAGTATATGACATCTTAGCTGGGTGTTAAGAAATATGAATAGGGAAGAATATAGGAAATAATGTGGAAGCATGAAGAAGCGTGGAATGTTTCGGGGTGAAATGTAGTTCAGCTTGTCTGAATAGAGGATGTGAAGATGGGAAGCATTTAGAGGTGAGACTGATAGGATGGGCTAGTGACAAATGGTGAAAAAGTCCTGTTTTAAAGATGTTTGGCTTCATTCTGTGATCAGTGAGTACTCACTGGAAGAGTTCAATTGGCTAATCCAGATTGGAGAAGACGAGACATGTAATAAGGAAGGGGTTGTGGGGACAGGAATGAGGGCATGGATTTGAGTTATTTAGAGGCTATAATACATAGGGCTTTTAGATCAAATTGGGTGTTGAGAGCAAGGTGAGAAATCTAGATTTCTGTCTTGCTCATAATGAAGACAGAGAATAGAGGAAGAGGTGGAGGATGGCATAGAAGATGATATGACGATTTAGGTACTGAAAATGATGTGCTGAGGTGCCAGGAAGTCAACTCATTAGAGTCAGGAGGCAGTCATGTGAAAGATAATATGTTAGAGAGAGATTATTTGCAAATTTGGTAAAGTGGTCCAAAAATACTTCAAAAAGGAAATGAAATTTTAAATTGCTCTTGAAAATAGTATAGATTCTAATTGGTTGAAGTACTAAGAAAAAAAAGAAAATATTGTGGATCCGGTGAATTTTATGAAGGGGGGAAGAACTAGAAATTACAAAGGCATATTTAGGTAATGGTAAGTATTAAGAAAGACGACAAGATTATTTAGGTATCAGTGGGAGGAAAACCTTGAAAGATAGATTGGCCTACATGGGGTTTTGAATTTCTTTCTTAGCATTTTAGAGGTTTTTTAAAAAAGTACTGTGTAAATTTTGAAAGTTAGGGAAGTGACATGATCAAAACTCCACTTTAGATCACTAACAGCAGTAATGGGAGCATAGGCAGGAAAGGAGGAGGAAGAAATTAAAGTTAGGAAGCTTGAGGAAATGATGGCTTCAAATAAAATTGTGATAGTGCAATTACAAATGAAGAGAGAGCATAAACAGTATTGCAAAGATAAAGCCAGTTTGGCTTAGCAAATGATTTAGGTATGAGAAATAATGAATAAGGGGTGAAAATAATTTTGAAAGTCTGAGATGTGAAAGCCATTGATGGACATGGGAAGACATTGGGAAATAAAGATTAGGATTCATCTCTTGTACATTCTTTGCAAGTATACTTTGCGCTTGTCACTGTACTAGGTTTAGTATATAGAGGTAAAAAAAGAAATGATGAAAAGAAAATAAATGAAAAAAAGAGATGCTGCCTTAAAAGTTTTATATTCTCGCAAGGGCAATAGAAATGTAAAGAATATCAGAACACAGTGTGATAAAGGCTACTACAGTGATATGAAGACTGTGCTTCTGGAGCTCATTCAGGGAGATGCTGGGTTTGTGATTCTAGTGGACATTTAGGCAGAACGTTATGGCTTGGAATTGGAAAGAAGAATTATGCCCAGGAAAGAGGGCAGGGATGCATTTAAGGTCTTATTTTACTTGACCATCCTGACACTGTTGGCATTGCTAATAAAACCCTCTTTCAGAACCTTAGATAAAATTGTTCCTTATCATTTTTTATTCCTGTCTAAATTCCTGTCATAACCCAATAAATCTTCCATTCTCTGTTATTTTTAGTTTCAGTAATCTCACAGATATCCATGAGTTTACTATTATTTATATGTTCATGATTCCAAATTTCTATCTCTAGACCCATACGTTCTTAAAAATCACATCTGAAAGATACAGAGGTGATCTCTGATTCTCCAATCTTTCAATTATTTGAGCTCCCACACCACTTCCTGGGGTGGCTTGATTCTCATTGCCAAGAGCAAAAACCATTCATTTAAGATTTCAACAGGGGCTTTCTAAGTAGAAGATTATTAGAATGTTGTCATGTAGATGATGGAGGACTGATGACATCGTGTCATCATCAGTTGTTTATTGTCACTTCAATGAGTGCACTTGTGATGAGCACCAGGTGTTGTATGGAAGTATTGAATCACAAAGCTGTGCTCCTGAAACGAATGCTACAGTGTATGTTAACTAACTGGAACTTAAATAAAAACTGAAAAAAATGAGCCACCATTTAATTATTAGTATAATGGAATAGCTAGAGCTTGCTTTGCTGTTCTAGAAACTACGGTGAAGCACATTAGTAAATTCCACTGCACATTATGGTTTTCTTTCTAGATGAAATGCAATTAGCACACTATTTAATAATGTATTAGCCCACTGCTATTTATGGCAAAGCCTGATTTGCTGCAGAACCGACCCTTCTTTAAAAGAGTGACTGTCTAATATTAGAAAGCAGGAAACATAAAAGGCAATAAACACTTCAAAACTTTTTGTTAGGGGGTTATTAGAATTCAGTGTTAGTTAATACCTCATAACAATATGTTTTTATGGGAAAAGATTCTGAATTTTCTGAAAAAAGTAGGATATTCTGATTAAAGTGACATTTTTTAGGCAGCATGAGTTTTATGCAGTTTATTAAATTACCATGTTCTTTACTTTTCTTGAATATACAGTCAAAACTGTTTTCTGAAAAAAAAAAGAATTTTTAAGCAATTCTACCTAGGGCAGAACTGAATATATAGATGGATTTTTATTTTCTAATTTCAGTATGATTTTTCTTCATGCTAAGGAAAATACAATGAAATAATTCACATCTTCTAGAAAATATTCTTTGAAGATTTAAAACACTTTGTAGCATGAAACCTTCAGGGCAAGTAAGATGGTTAATAACTGTTCTGATCTCATTTGAAATTAATACCGATGTATCAATCTGAAATACTACTTTTTTGTTGTTGTTGTTATGGAACTCAATTCACCATTGGTTGGTCACCTATTATGTGCAAGATACTGTGCCAAGAAACTTGGGGGTTACAAAGTCAAAGGAGAATGAACAAAAGAGCTTCCTCCCAATGCAGTCTTAACATGTAGCAGGTGCTAAAATTTGACTATGATGCGAGGCAGAATGCAGTAAAAGCTTCATTAGAAGTATAAGTGGAAGACAGAGACCAAAGGAAAGAGTGATAAAACATCCAGTGGGTGTTTTTCTCTAGGCCTTAAAAGAAAAAATAAGATTTTTATGAGTGAATAATTAGGAAAGTACATTATATATTGTAGACTGAAGGGATAGCATAGGAAAAGGAATGGACTGCTTAGAAAAAGAATAATTTGAAGAAGTTGTGGAATAATGAATAATATGTGGTTGTTATCTGTGGTGGGAGAGATGGTGGAAGTCAGAATGTGGAGATTCTTGAATGCCCACATCCTAGAAAACAGAGCCTGGGGCAAAGCTTAAATGCTAACACTTTATTGGGTACTTCGGTCCTAGGAAATTAAGAGCATGCGATAGGGCAAGTGAGGCAGACAGGATGGAAATCAAATATAAGATGTTGCACTACTGAGTTGTCACCTGTTTTACAAGAAATCACAGCTGGTTGTTTGGTCAAGCAGAACATCTCCAGAGAGGCCATATGGAACTACTGCATTTCAAAACAGTCTGTCACAGGCTGGAAGGTGAGCGGTTAATCTCCTGGCTGCCTCTCATCCTAGCTGTTATAGATCAAAATTCAAACTATGGGTGATGAGAATGTCCTAAAAATAGATAATGGTGTTGGCTGTGCCATTCTGTGAGTATACTAAAAACCACTGAATTGTACACATTAAACAGGTGACTTATATGGCTCAGTGAAGTTGTTACTTAAGAAAAGTCAATCCACGAGAAGCTAGAGCCTTTTTAAGTACAGTCAGGTTGGATTTAGGAGCTAGGGTGTCTGTGGATTCTGCCATGAAAGGTGGCAACCCAAGTAAACCCAATCCCAATTCCTACCTTTAAGGACAGCTGAGACAACTACAAGTGTGAGCAGATGAAGTAAATGTGACTGCTATAGTGGCCAGGCTTTGCAGCCTAAGAAATGACTGGATCTTCCACAGGGGCCACTCAAGATAGGAAACACAAAATTGGGCAAGATCCAGAAGAATAGATAAGGCTGAAATACTTGGGAAGAAGCCAGGGCACCTGGGTGCCTTAGTCGGTTGAGCGTGGGACTTTTGATTTTGGTTCAGGTCATGATATCAGGGTTGTGGGATTGAGCCTTGGGTCTGGCTTTGCACTCAGCAGGGAGTCTGCTTGAAATTTTCCCCTCTGCCTTTGCCCCTCCCCCACTGCTCTCTCGCTCAAATAAATAAATCTTAAAAAAAAATACTTGGGAAGAAGCATAAATTGGCTTAAAGAAGGCTTTAAAAAGATTATCAAATCAACCTGTAGTTTCTATCGTGATAACTGATCTAGGGACCTGAGATTAAACGCAGCCACAGAATCTTTGCTTCTCCATTCATTGACAGGTGGAGTTCAGTTGCCCTGGTGTCAGTAATATCCTTGACTAACATAATTCAGAAGAATCAACTTTCTGGGACTTCTGAGCCTACGTCAGAAAAAGACTTGCAGCTTTCATCTTTATCTCTTGGAACACTTGGTTTTAAAACACAGCTGCATATGGTGAAGAAGCCCAGGAAGCCCCATGGAGAGGAACTGAAGCACATGACTGAAAGTCGCTATTTAGTTCCCAGCCAACAGCTAGCTCTTACTTCCTCCCAGCCCACAGCCAGCAATAACTTGCAAGCGCTGTGAGTGAGCCATCCTGTCCACAGCTCCTCTAGCCCCTGTGGAGCTTCTTTAGTTTATGCTGTGAGGAGCAGAGATGAGTTGCCCAGGCAAGCCCTTCCTAAATTCCTGACCCCCCCATGCTGTTCAATGAAGCCATCAAACTCCAAATTCCTTATAATTATCATTGCAACATACTGATCAGAATAGTGTCTCTTGATCTTCTGATTCCTTGCATTCTACCTATACATTATGTTAATTAATCACAGGTAAGGGCTTTAGTAATTGTGGCTTCACTACTTTCAGGGACTGATACTACCTCAGTTTTCACCACCAGTAGGGTTCCTGTTGCTTTCTGACAATGCAGTATCAAATTACCAGTCTGATGGCCTACTGGATCCCTCTGGCCTCAGTTGCCTTAGCCTAGATTTCCTAGAAAACAGAAGCTAGAATAAATCTTCCATCCAGGGGGTCAAAAGTGAGGAGAAAGGAAGCAACCTAGTTGTAGAGGAAAATCAAATAAATATGATGTATTATAGAACTGACCACAGCTTCAAAAGAGTACATAGCTGGTAGCTAGGTCATACATGATATATCTGGAGAGGTCATATGTAATCACTGCAGTTGAGAATAATCCATTTGAGGAAGGAAGTCTTGGAGTGCTCCATCAAGGGAAGGAAGAGAAGGCAATTTATCTGCCAGCTCATTCTTTCACTGGTTAAAGTTTGGCCCTTTGGGCCCTAGTGTTTCACTCTTTTGTAGTGTATTATATACATTCTCTGGGATATCAGGAAAGTATGGGACTTTTGGAACTAATTGAGTCACACCTAGGCCTTAGAGCTGCCGTGTTTCCCACTGAAGTGGGTATGATGTACGCCATATGAAATTCTAACCTTGCTTTAGAGAAGCCTAAGACAATTAAATGTTATAGGATATGAGGTAGTAGTGGTAGCATTTGGGGCTTGAAGGCTATACATTTGGAAAAAAATATATTATCACTAGAACATATTCATAATTCATAGGGAAAGACAATTGTATAAAAATATATATGGAGATGTTCAATGAAGTCCATTAGAGCACAATTCCTGCCTATGTCCAACCTTTCCATTTTTCAGGATTATGTTGGCTGTAGGTAAGACAGAACTGGATATATCCTCTGATACTGAGAAGAATTTGTCCACCAGTGTTGATTAATATTGTGGACAGTTTGTTCTTTTTATCATGGGTTATCTCCTGAAGGATTTCAGCAGAATCCATTTGAGGTTACCTTATGCCACTATTCAGCCAGCCTAACTTTGTTATTACCTATCTAACATCCCAGTCATTCTCGGTATTTCAGAACTGGTGGCCAAATTTTGTGTGTCCGTAAATGGAAATTTTAAACTTATCCATAGATTTTTCATTTGCTTTGCAAGAGGCTTTTGCACAGGACCCTAGTCAGCATAACTGGCTTAACCATAATGACCTGAATAAGCATTTCCTCTAGATACATTTTTTATGTCTTTTATGGTGGGTCTGTACTTTCACAACCATAATTTCATCAGGTAGCATCAGACATCAAGCAGTTCATATATTTGTTGTCCAATTTATGTAGGAGTGCCCGAGGAGGGTAAGAATCACCTTTGTTTTCACAGTTCATTTCAAAATCATGAATTATGAAAACCTATCAGCTATCTGTGATTATATTTAGCCCTTTATATTAATCAAATTGACATGCCCTACAAAAGGCTGTAAGTTTAGTCACTTGAGTTGATTCTTCCAGTAGGAATCTGAATCCTGTGAGGGAATCTGCAGTAGTTATTCAATAACCAGCCTTATAGTTTCGCTTTTCATTTGTGAGGAAAGACATATCAAGTAAGGATTTTATAAGAGGATTTCTTTTTTTTTTTAAAGATTTTATTTATTTATTTGACAGAAAGAGACAGCCAGTGAGAGAGGGAACACAAGCAGGGGGAGTGGGAGAGGAAGAAGCAGGCTCCTAGCGGAGGAGCCTGATGTGGGTGGGACTCAATCCCAGAACCCTGGGATCACGCCCTGAGCCGAAAGCAGATGCTTAAGGACTGCGCCACCCAGGCGCCCCATAAGAAAATTTCTAAATATGTTTTGAAAATGGATAATTTTTGAACTATAGAAACAATCACTAGATTTTCCATCAAATAAGAATGTTAAACTTGCTTAATTGAGAGATTAGATGTTTGTTTAATACGAGAAAGAGAAGTATGAATATTTTGTATTTATTATATTTAATTAGCATTTTTAAATAGAACTTTTTCGTATGATTTCACTTAGCAGTAGAGATTGTATGCATGTGATGCCCTCAAATCTGAAGGTGATTCTATCATGAAAACTGAATAGATTTTTTTTAAAGATTTGTTTTTTAAGAGCAGTTTTTGGTTCACAGCAAAATTGAGAAGTAAGTGCATAGATTTTTCGTATATCCCCTGCCCCCACACGTGCACAGCCTTCCCCATTATCATTGTCCCCTTAATTGATGGACCTACATTGAAACATCGTTATCACCCAAAGTTCATAGTTTACATTAGGGTTTATTCTTGGTGCTGTACATTTTATGGGTTTGTCATTATATATGAAATGTATCCATCATTATGGTATCATACAGTGTATTTTCACTGCCCTAAAAATGCTCTATTGTTTGCCTATTCATCCTTCCCTCCCCACTAGCCCCTGGCAACCACCGATCTTTTTACTGTCTCCATAGTTTTGCCTTTTTCAGAATGTAATATAGCTGGAATCTTACAGTGTGTTGTCTTTTTTTGATTGGCTTCTTTCATTTAGTAATATTCATCTGAGGTTCCTCCATTGTTTTGTTTTTGGTTTTTTTTTTGGGGGGGGGGGACTTGGTAGCTCATTTCTTCCTAGCACTGAATTACTATTCCATTGTCTGGTTGTATCACAGTTTATCCATTCACCTACTGAAGGACATCTTGGTTACTTCCAGGTTTTCCCAGTTGTGAATAAAGCTGCTATACACATCCACATACAGGTTTTCATACAGATATAAGTTTTAAAGCGGAGTAGCTTTTCTAATTTATCAGAGGTTGCATAGTCTGTGACAAGGAGGATACACCTTTATTATAGCCTATTTAGTTAGGCTGTAAGCAGTGGCCTTTGACTTGTGCAGCATTGTTGAGTTAATGCCCTAGGGCATGGCCTACCCTTTCTTACACAGACAAAATTATAATGATTTGGTAGGACCATATAAGTGGTTGTTGAAGAGATAGTTTGAGCTCGCTTAAGACTTTTTCAGTTTCTGTGACCCATGGAGTGGTTCTGAGATGTTTGATTTAGTCACACCATAAAAGAGCATTCCTGTGGTCCCTGGGTGGCTTAGTTGGTTAAACATCTGCCTTCAGCTCAGGTCATGATCCCAGGGTCTTGGGATCGAGCCCCCCACATCGGGCTCTCTGCTCAGCATGGATCCTGCTTCTCCCTCTCCCTCTGCCTGCTGCTTCCCCTGCTTGTGCTTTCTCTCTCTCTCTCTGTCAAATAAATAATAAATCTTAAAAAAAAGCATCCCTATTTCAGAAAATTTTGGTATCTGTTATATGCAATATCTGTTTAATATGAGAAATTTCCTTAATTGTCTTTTAGTTGTTCTTCTTGAGAAGTGTAAGATAATTTGTATAGTAATCTTCCCTTGAATAATGCCCTTCATTCAGTTGTTAGATCATGGCCTAGAATGAACTGTTGTTTCGTAGAGTTAGAATTTTTTCTTAGAAACTTGGTGTCCCTTCTGACTTATCTTGATGAATAGATGTATAGTGTTAGTTTTTGAGTTTCCAGATGAAGGGGACATCTACTTAATGGAAGATATCTACTTATTAGGCTAGAATTAGTTGACAAAGGATCTGTTTATTCTTAAGATCTTCTATCAAGACTTGGGAGAAGTAGGATAGATTTTCAGGATAAATCCCTAGGCATATAATTGTTCAGATGGATTATTGATTTTCCCAGGAGAAAGAAAGTAAATATTGACTATTTTTTAAATCAATTTTTGCTCTAATCAAAGCAGAGCATAGATATATTAATGTAAAGAATTTGGCTTCAGATGGCACTGAGGAGAACATGGGTTAGGTACTAATGGGAAATAAGGAATTAGTGTTTTGTGAATTACTAACTGAATTTGGAAGAAATGTAGATGCTTGGCCACTGGGCTTTTCATTAGGTAAAATTGGTGCATTTCTAGGGGGGGATAAAAAGATGGTTAGTCCAACGTCCATTAAACAGGGTATGACTGGTCAAAATATTCTTCCACTTCAGCCAAGAGGGTATTGAAAAGCTTTAGGTAAAAGTTTGAAGAATAAGTCTGGACACATAGAAGTTTACTGTAATTATTTTGCTTATGTTTTTAGATTTTTCTTTTGGCTCATAAGTTTCTAGAAACAGCTATGTTTTAAAAAAAATTAACTTTTTAATTCTGGTATAATTAACGTACGTATATTGGTTTCAAATGTACAATATAGTGATTCAGCAATTCTGTACATTGCTCGGTGCTTACAATGATAAGTGTATTTTAAATCCCCTTCACCTATTTCACCTGTCGTCCCTCTTGCCTCCTGTCTGGTAACCACCGGTTTGTTCTCTGTATTTAAGAGTCTAGTTTTTCATTTGTCTCTGTTTTTCTTTGTTCATTTGTTTTGTTTCTTAAATTCTACATTTGAGTGAAATCATATGATATTTGTCTTTTTCTGGCTGACTTATTTCATTTAGCTTTATATTCTCTAGATCCACCCATGTTGCTGCAAATGGCAGGATTTCCTTCTTTTTTATGGCTGAACCCTATGTTTTCTTATCGACTCATCTGTTGATGGCCACTTAGGTTGTTTCTTGTCCTGGCTATTGCGAATAATGTTGCATTGAACATGAAAGTTTCAGTATCTCTTTGAGATACTGATTTCAGTTCCTTTGAATATATTCCTGGATCATGTGGTAGTTCTGTTTTCACAATTTTTTAGAAACCTCCATACTGTTTTCCATAATGGCTGTACCAATTTACGTTCTCACCAACAGTGTACAAGGATTTCCTTTTCTGCACATCGTTACCAACACTTGTGATCTTTTGTCTTTTTGATAATAATTACTCTAACAGGTGTGAGGTGATATCTCATTGTGCAAAGTTTTTATTTAAGAAATACTCTGAGGAAAGGGTAACTTATTTAGGGGGTCAGGGGAAAGAGCAGAAAAATAGAAGTGGTATAATTTGTGGATAAAGATCAGTAAGGGTAGAGAAAAAAAGATGTAAAGCAGGTAAAAATTCAGTTTGTAATGAGATTTATTTTTCCCCTTTGGTTTTTGCTCAAGAGTTGTTGAGAGTGTCTATTACTCTCAACAGTGTTTTGTTTTTAGGTCCTTAGTATGTTCATAAAAGAAAGTTGGCCATAGATTGTTATTTTGTTTTATTTCTCTTCTAGAGTTCCTTTAAAATGTAATTTTCTTGACATGTCATGAGTTTCCCATAATGTCATTGTATTTCCAATTCACACTTAGTATAATATTACCATTTATCAAGATAAACAAAATTATTTGGGTTATAGTAAGATAAAATATAGGAAGCATAAGTTCTGCCAGAAGGAACTCACAGCTTTAATGTAGAGATGAGCCCATGATAACTAAGTAAGAGGACCCACCAGGATGAGTCAACTCTATGTACTTGGGAATGGCATCTCAGCTTCCCCAATTAGTAGAGGGTGTGATCAATGCCTCAACAGTTGTTGTGCTCAGTATGTTGACTAACCACAGCAGTTTTTTTTCATAATTTGCTGTCATGAAGGTTTTGTAGGAAACCTGAAGCAAAATTTAATCCATTATCTTTCGTATGAATTGGTCACTGGTCTAACAGACCTATAAATATTTGACATGTAAAATTGTTTTCCATATGGTGTTGATTCTGTGTATGGTGTGTGGCCACTAATAGAATATTTAAAATTTTCTAGTGAAGTCATCTATGTGCATTTTAATTCCCATGTATTTTATACTTTTTGCGACTGTTGGCATAAATAAAAAATTGTGTGTGTGTGCGTGCGTGTGTGTGTGTGTTCACATTGGTTATTTTTTCCATCAATTCTCCTTAACTCTCTTATGAATTCTCCATCGCTTAAATGAGTTTCTCTTAGATATAATATATATGAATAATTTCTAAGATCTTTCTGTATCTCTCTGAATCCCAGACACTGAACTTTTTGGAAAGCTATCAACTATAGGAACTGTTGGTCCTCACCCAAGAAGCTGATCTCCTTGTTTACCGAAGTAAACTATTTATTTTCTGCTAGAGAAATGAGACCATTTTCATCACATTATTTTTATTGTCCCCTTTCTTTCTAAGGATTTTTTAAAATATTTATTTATTTGAGAGAGAGAGAGAGAAAGCACATGCAGAGGGGCAGAGGGAGAGGGAGAAGGAGAGAAGCAGACTCCCTACTGAGCGTGGAGCTCAACGTGGGGCTCGATCCTGTGACCTATGAGACCATGACCCGAACCGAAATCAAGTGTCAGACACTCAATCAACTCAGCCTCCCAGACGGCCCCCCCCAGCTTTTTTTCTAGCTTTGATAATTTTCATGGGAAAAATCATCAAACAGAAGCAAATTATTTTAAATTACACTTGTGAATTTCTAATAACAGATATGATTTGTAGTATGTATTTAGAATTCCAAAATTTTGATTTTGCTAAAGGACTGTTTTTACTAAGTTTGCTTCTTAACTAAGTCTTTTTCTAAACCAGAAGGCTTTGAATGCCATACTCGACGAGTTGGACCTCATAGATATATATAGAACACTACACCCCAGAACCAAAGAATACTCGTTCTATTCAAATGCCCATGGAACATTCTCAAGAATAGATCATGCTCTGGGACACAAAACAGGTCTCAGCCAATACCAAAAGATTGAAATTATCCCCTGCATATTCTCAGACCACAACGCTCTGAAATTGGAACTCAACCACAAGGAAAAACCTGGAAGAAACTCAAACACTTGGAGGCTAAGAACCATCCTGCTCAAGAATGACTCGATAAACCAGGAAATCAAAAAACAAATTAAACAATTTATGGAGACCAACGAGAATGAATACACAACGGTCCAAAACCTATGGGATACTGCAAAGGCAGTCCTAAGGGGGAAATACATAGCCATCCAAGCCTCACTCAAAAGAATAGAAAAATCTAAAATGCAGTTTCTATATTCTCACCTCAAGAAACTGGAACAGCAACAGAGGGACAGGCCTAACCCACTGACAAGGAAGGAGTTGACCAAGATTAGAGCAGAAATCAATGAATTAGAAACCAGAAGCACAGTAGAGCAGATCAACAGGACTAGAAGCTGGTTCTTTGAGAGAATCCATAAAATTGATAGACCACTGGCAAAACTTGTCCAAAAACAAAGAGAAAGGACTGAGATTATTAAAATTATGACTGAAAAGGGAGAGGTCACGACCAGCACCATTGAAATTGCAAGGATTATTAGAAACTTTTATCAACAGCTATATGCCAAAAAACTAAACAATCTGGAAGAGATGGAGGCCTTCCTGGAAACCTATAAACTACCAAGACTGAAACAGGAAGAAATAGATTTCTTAAATAGGCCAATTAACTATGAAGAAATTGAGTCAGTGATAAACAACCTTCCAAATAATAAAACTCCAGGCCCAGACGGTTTTCCTGGGGAATTCTACCAAACATTCAAAGAAGAAATAATACCTATTCTCCTAAAGCTATTTCAAAAAATAGAAACAGAAGGAAAGCTACCAAACTCATTCTATGAGGCTAATATTACCTTGATCCCCAAACCAGGCAAAGACCCCCTCAAAAAGGAGAATTACAGACCGATTTCTCTAATGAATATGGATGCCAAAATCCTCAACAAGATCCTTGCTAATAGAATCCAACAGTACATTAAAAGGATTATCCATCATGACCAAGTGGGATTCATACCTGGGATGCAAGCATGGTTCAACACTCGCAAATCAATCAATGTGATACATCATATCAACAAGAAAAGACTCAAGAACCATATGATCCTCTCAATTGATGCAGAAAAAGCATTTGACAAAATACAGCATCCTTTCCTGATTAAAACCCTTCAGAGTGTAGGAATAGAGGGTACATTTCTCAATCTCATAAAAGCCATCTATGAAAAGCCTACTGCAAGCATTATTCTCAATGGGGAAAAGCTGGAAGCCTTTCCCTTAAGATCAGGAACACGACAAGGATGCCCACTCTCGCCACTATTATTCAACATAGTACTAGAAGTCCTTGCAACAGCAATCAGAAGACAAAAAGGGATCAAAGGTATCCAAATCGGCAAAGAAGAAGTCAAACTGTCTCTCTTTGCAGATGACATGATACTCTATATGGAAAACCCAAAGGAATCCACTCCCAAACTATTAGAAGTTATAGAACAATTCAGTAAGGTGGCAGGATACAAAATCAATGCCCAGAAATCAGTTGCATTTCTATACACGAATAACGAGACTGAAGAAAGAGAAATTAGGGAATCCATCCCATTTACAATAACACCAAAAACCATGCGTTACCTTGGAATTAACTTAACCAGAGACGTAAAGGACCTATATCCTAGAAACTATAGATCACTTTTGAAAGATATTGAGGAAGACATAAAAAGATGGAAAAATATTCCATGCTCATGGATTGGAAGAATTAACATAGTTAAAATGTCCATACTACCCAGAGCAATCTACACTTTCAATGCTATCCCGATCAAAATACCGAGGACATTTTTCAAAGAACTGGAACAAATAGTCCTTAAATTTGTATGGAACCAGAAAAGGCCCCGAATCTCCAAGGAACTGTTGAAAAGGAAAAACAAAGCTGGGGGCATCACAATGCCGGATTTCGAGCTGTACTACAAAGCTGTGATCACAAAGACAGCATGGTACTGGCACAAAAACAGACACATCGACCAATGGAACAGAATAGAGAACCCAGAAATGGACCCTCGGCTCTTTGGGCAACTAATCTTTGATAAAGCAGGAAAAAACATCCGGTGGAAAAAAGACAGTCTCTTCAATAAATGGTGCTGGGAAAATTGGACAGCTACATGCAAAAGAATGAAACTTGACCACTCTCTCACACCATACACAAAAATAAACTCCAAATGGATGAAAGACCTCAATGTGAGACAGGAATCCATCAAAATTCTAGAGGAGAACATAGGCAACAACTTCTATGACATCGGCCAGAGCAACCTTTTTCACGACACATCGCCAAAGGCAAGAGAAATAAAAGATAAAATGAACTTATGGGACTTTATCAGGATAAAGAGCTTCTGCACAGCCAAGGAAACAGTCAAAAAAACTAAGAGACAGCCCACGGAATGGGAGAATATATTTGCAAAGGACACCACAGATAAAGGACTGGTATCCAAGATCTACAAAGAACTTCTCAAACTCAATACACGAGAAACAAATAAACAAATCATAAAATGGGCAGAAGATATGAACAGACACTTTTCCAATGAAGACATACAAATGGCTAACAGACACATGAAAAAATGTTCAAAATCATTAGCCATCAGGGAAATTCAAATCAAAACCACACTGAGATACCACCTTACGCCAGTTAGAATGGCAAAGATAGACAAGGCAAGAAACAACAATTGTTGGAGAGGATGTGGAGAAAGGGGATCCCTCCTACATTGTTGGTGGGAATGCAAGTTGGTACAGCCACTCTGGAAAACAGTGTGGAGGTCCCTTAAAAAGTTAAAAATTGAACTACCCTATGACCCAGCCATTGCACTACTGGGTGTTTACCCCAAAGATACAGACGTAGTAAAGAGAAGGGCCATATGCACCCCAATGTTCATAGCTGCATTGTCCACAATAGCCAAATCATGGAAGGAGCCGAGATGCCCTTCAACAGATGACTGGATTAAGAAGCTGTGGTCCATATATACAATGGAATATTACTCAGCTATCAGAAAGAACGAATTCTCAACATTTGCTGCAACATGGACGGCACTGGAGGAGATAATGCTAAGTGAAATAAGTCAAGCAGAGAAAGACAATTATCATATGATTTCTCTCATCTATGGAACATAAGAACTAGGAGGATCGGTAGGGGAAGAAAGGGATAAAGAAAAGGGGGGTAATCAGAAGGGGGAATGAAACATGAGAGACTATGGACTATGAGAAACAAACTGAAGACTTCAGAGGGGAGGGGGTGGGGGAATGGGATAGACTGGTGATGGGTAGTAAGGAGGGCACGTATTGCATGGTGCACTGGGTGTTATACGCAACTAATGAAGCATCAAACTTTGCATCGGAATCTGGGGATGTACTGTATGGTGATTAACACAATATAATAAAATAAAATTAAAAAAAAAAGAATGATCTCAACATGCTTGCAAATCTTCAGAGGTTCATTTCTATTAAGGTATAGAATTTCGTAGCATTGGAGATCTTAATATGTCAGTTTGGTATTTTCCAGTGACATCTCATCAGATGATATTTTATGACTGTTCCATTGTCTCACCTGATCAATCAGGATTCTCTTTTCTAACAAGAATTCTAGAATGTGAGGGTCTTTGGCTCACTAATATCATATTAAAGAAACAATTGGTTCATTATTTTTGCTAGCTTATTTTTAAACTCCTATTTCTTGTGTGATTTATGTATGCTTACTACATTTGAATGGAGACACTTCAAAGATAGTTTATCTTTCCTTAAGGAAAAAACAAAGATATTTTAAAGTGCCCCCCATTTTTTCCCTTAGGGCAAAATCAGCAAAGTATAAAACAATGAAATACCCTCATGTCACTAGAATCCGTATATAGACATAGCAGTATTTTCCGCTACCAAGCAAACATAGGATCAGACTATTTATTGATATTTTCTGGGAAAGAAAGCAAAGTTGAGGACCCTTGAATTATGGAGTAAAAGGTGATTATTTCATGAGTTAAAGGACCAGACTTGATGCCATTTAAATATATAGTGACTTATGATTAGAGAAAACTCACAGACTATCACATGAGAAAATCTTAAAATTGTTTTTTGTTTCAAGTTTGAAAACTGATTCTTCCTCCTGTCTCACTCATACCCAAGTTCATACCTTCCATACAGCCTCTTCCTCTATCCTCCTTTGAAGCTCTTTTTTCTAGGATCTCCAATAGTCTCTTAATTGCCCAATTTAGAGATGTCAGTGCATTTGATGTCTTCTAAGTTTTCTCAGCTGCATTTCGTATCTTTGACATCGAACTCCTTATTGCAATTCTTCTGTGCTTTCTGAGGTGCAGTACTTTGCTTATAATCTTGTCACCATTCTGAGATTCTGTGCTTGCCTTTCTTATTACTTACATAGTCTCTGTGAATCATTTCATCCATTCCTCTGGCTTCAAACACTGTAGAAGTTTGCTAATTCTGTATTTCCATCCTAGACTGTTATTATCAACTCCAGTCCTGGCTGGGCATCATAAGCATCACATGCTGAACTCAAAAGCTTTGCTCCATAAGCATTTCTTCACGTAGTCTGATTTCAGTTACGAAAACCATTATCCGCTTACGTTCTAAACTCTGAAACTGCATATTCCAGAGTTATCTTCACCATCAAGTTTTTTTTTTCCCTTTCTGGAATCCATCTCATCTTTTTTACCCCCATTTCTCATTTCTCATTGTCTATTTATTAGTTTCCCAGCTAGTGGCTTTCTCTATCTTTATGCAGTCCATTTCCCACAATCATAGCAGAATAATCTTTCAAATACCAAAAGAGTAATTCATCTTAAATTGAATTTGATGTATAAAATAAAGTCTCAGTTGGTTTTCTTAAAATTGCAAGCTCCTTGTTCTAAATCTATTTACCAAATATCCCATATTTGATTTGTAATGTCTGTATTATTGTGTAATCAATTCTTATAGACAATTTAACATAGTTTTTCACATAGGAATGGAGATAATTCATTTTAAGTGGATGAAAATAAGAGAGAATATGGAGAATTCTTTTTGTTTGCCTGTTCATTTTAATAACCTTGTTCTGTCAGTATTTCCCAAAATAATGTATAGATAATCTTGTTCTCTTTTTTGGTTATAAACAAAGACTTTAACATTGCTGACACCTGTGCTTTAAAAGATCTTTTAGATGTGTGTTATATTTATCCAGAAGACAGTGTTTTACCTGTCATTTGACATTTAAAATAACTGAGAGTCAACCCACAGTTTTAATTAGAATTGTCACATGAATACATGCTATCCTCAACTCAGGCTGTTAGCCTCAATGTATTTGTTTAGCTAAATGATAAATTGAAAAGAAAATTGCAAAGCATTCCAAAAAATACATGCTGGTTGGATGTTTCATTCATAGTATAGTTATTGAGATTGCTCTGTAGTCATATCTTTCAGTGCCTACCTGAGAAATGTTGTATGGAAGGTTAATTTTTTTAAGACATCACATGTTTAAAAATGGCTTTCATATATACCTACACTTAGCTGATAGTTAGGGTATATATTGTGGTTTCAGAAATTTTTTTTTCTTAGAAATGTATCATTTATAATGATACTTAGAAAGTATCATTTTTTCCTGTTGTGGTAGGCAGAATTCTAAGGCGATCCCCTAAGATCTTGAGCCAAAATCTCCCACCTTCAATATCTGATCACTTTCCTCATCCCCCACCATCTCTGAAGTGATGTCTGATCACCATGGCCTTCCTTCAGCAAGAAGCTTGTCATGTCAGTTTAACTAGAATCCCCCTTTACCCCTGATATTTCCTCTTAGTAATTTTCCATCCACTCAGCCCCACCTGGCTCCTTGGCCATACATACTTTCTCACTTTTCCTTGTTCTATTTGGAGTGGGGATCAGTCTTTTTCCTATACTGCTAAACCTCATTGGGCTGGTCCCTGTACCCATCAGGACAGTCCTGAATAAAGTATGCCTTACTCTTTTAGCAAGTGTCATGAATAAACATTTTCTTTAACAACACTGTCTCCCAGTTACTTAATCAAATGCTAATCTCAGTACTGCTACAGAGGACTTGTGCAGACATACTTAAGGTCCAAATCAGTTGACTTTAAGACTGGGAGATTATTTTGTGGTCCTGACCCAATCAAATGAGTCCTTTAAAAGCAGAGTTTTCTTTAGTCACAGAAGAGGAAGCAAAATATTTGAAGCATGAGAAGGTTTCAGTGCACTGTTGCTGCTTTTAAGCTGGTGGAAGCCCATGTGGTGGGGAATGGGAGTGGCTAAGAATTGAGAGTTGTCCATGGCTGGCAACTAGCAAGGAAACAAAGACCTCAATACTACCAAGAAACTGAATTCTGCCAACAACAGTGAGCCTGGAAGTGGATCTTTCCCATTTGCCTTCAAATGACAACTCAGCTCATCTAGAGGACACCTTGATTTCATCCTGAGCAGAGAGTCCAGACATGCCTAACTGGACTACTGACCTACAGAAATGTGAGGCAATAAATAAATGAAAGTTGTTTTAAGCTGCTAGGTTTTGGTAATTTGTTATGCAGCAATAGAAAACAAATACACCAGTTTTCTATATTCATGTGTATTTGAGAAATCTGAAACCATTCTAATCTAAACTATGATACTTAGGTTTATCTTCCACAGGCAGATTTTTAGGATCTTTTTGACCCACTGTTTTGAAATTTCTTCATCAGATCTTTTAACAAGAATCTATTTCCATCCTTTTTTCTGGATACATGGTAAGCTTTTTTTATAATGAGGAAAATTTTTTTGGCCAAGGAAAACTTTCATGAATCACTTTTTTAATTTTTTCTGCTATTTTCCCTGTAATGTCTTTATAGAACTCCCATTATTCATATGTTGGACATACTTGATTAATGAACCAATTTTCTTATATTTTCTCCAATTTTCTATTTCCTCTTCTTAATGTTCTTTTTCCTACTTGACTTAATCAGTTTCATTTTCTAACACTTTTATTGAGTTTCTCATTTCTGCTATCATATTATTCATTGCCATGATTTCTTTTTTCCCCTCTGATTTTCAATTTGTATAGCATTCAGTTACTGTTTTGTGGGTATTCTTCTCTTTATGTGTGTATGTATGTATGTGTGTGTGTGTATGTGTGTGTGTGTGTGTGTGTTTCAGCCTTCTCCACAAGTTTGTCTTTGCTCCAAACTTCTTTCTGTTTGTGGTGTCTGTCTATGTCTTTCGTATTAGAAGATTTCTTAGGATGTGTAGTGCTTCTTGGCTTTCTGGGCATACATGAAAGTATTGCCTATGATGGAATTGTCATCGGAGGGTTTCATTATAGGGAGAATCAGGAGGGCTCTTTCATTGGAAAACTTCCATTATCATAATTTGTAAATCTTGGATGCCACAGGGAGGAATCTTTCAATCACTTGGAGAAGAGTATAAGCCTTACTCTTATAACTGTGGCAAACAAATTATCTGCCCAGGAATTAAGGAATAGAACACAGGAAGAAAGGTATAGTCTTGATACTCCATATATAACCATATACAAACTTTCATTAGTTCTCCGATTATCCGTATGGCACCTCTGGTTGTTGTCTTCTAGCTTAGGGAGAAATTCATTCTTCAGAGAATATGTTTTCTCTTCTGGCTGAATGTGAGGTAGATGGTGTGCCTGTGGCCTGGTTTTTCCCATTGAGGGAAAAGAGTAGCAGGGTACTAGGGGGTGGTGGGAGTGGGAAGATTGTTTTTTCAACATGTTTTCCTGTTTTGGGCATCATTCGCATACTTCTTTTAGAGGTATCAGAGTATTGGGGGAATTCTGAAGTGCAAACCAAATTGCTTTTCACTTTGCACGCTTTCTGAGTTGGAATTAGTTTTCCATTTTTCAAAACCAGACATCACTTATCCTGATTTCCAGATTCCAAATTTTGCTGCTATCACCTTTTCTCCTGTTTTTTATTCTTATAGGTTTATGGATTTTAAAAATGGATTTTATTGTTGTTTTAGTAGAGGTTAGGGATAAACATCAGCCATATTTTTAGAGCAGGCATTTTAAAAACATAAATAATACCATGTCACATCTCTGCTCAAAACCTATCAATGGATTCTTCTTGCATTGGAGTGGAACACACAATTCTACCTGTGTGGCCCAAGCTGTCTGCTTCTTTGCCATATTTTGTACCACTCTGTCTTGATCAGTGTGGTTTAGATAGTGACCTCTGTTCTATTCCTCTATTATGTTTGATTTTTCCTACTTCAGAGGTTTTTTTTTTTTTTAATACTTTCTGTTTCCTATACTTGAACTGTTTATTTTCCCCTCCTTCGCCCTTTCTCCACATTCTTCTCCAGGTTAACTCTTACTTATTCTCCACTTTAAATGTCATCTTCTCTAGGAGACCCTTTCTAACCTCCCGGTCTTAAGAACATTTTTTTGTTATATTACTTGAGAGTCTGTTGCCTGACATAGTTAGCAATTATATCTTAGTGTGAATTACTTCTTTTATGTCTGTCTCCCTGCTTGTCTTTAACTTCCTGAAGAGAGGACTGCAGGTTTTATTGACCAGTGTATCGATGAGAGCCACTTGCAGTTACAGATACATAATTAGCACTGAATACAGTTTCTTGAGTATATAGATAGGTTGATGAATAAGTGGAGTTGCCACTTTCAGGCTGTGGGTTTCCTAAGGAAAAATGGGAGAATATATGGGAAGAGTGCTGAGAAGTATGTGGCTGAACTTACTGTTGATGCACAAGAGGAAACTCTGGAATAGTTTCTGAAAAATGTAATTGAATTGAGGGCTCTACCATACCCCTTTCTTTGAATGTTATAGCTTTCTTTAGAGAATTTAAGTTATCCTTTACTAGCTGCATAATTTTGAGCAAGCTACATACATTCTTCAATTCTTAATTTTCTCATTTATGAAATCGGCATGATAGTGCCAATTTTAAGTACATTGGCTTTTTCAAAAATTGCTTTATATACACATGTAAAGCCATTAGTACTCTGCCTTGAATATTGAATGTAATTATTATAGTTTCTTTCCCTTTCATTTCCTTTGTGTTTTACCTTGATTCAATATAAGGAAGATACCTTTTCTAAGTAGTGAAGGATTAAAATAAGTTATCTTGAGACACTGTGAAATTTGCTTTTCTAGCTGCTTTAAAAATTAGGATAGACTTATCTGTCAGATCTTGAGTGATAAAGATTAAATGAATTCTTGAGGTCTTTTAAGCTTGCAGATTCTAAAGTAGGAGAATAGTGTATATCAATAGGGATATAATTTCTGATGTAGAACAGCCCTGTTTACTGACAGTCATAGGGTGTGATTGCGCTAAAAACTGGACCATCTAACAAGGCTTAAGGTATATTAGGAAAAAAAAAAATCAGTATAGCTAAGAGGCAAGGCTGTATTTATCATGTCTTTAAAGGCAGGAGATTCTGTCGTATGTATTCTAGAGTCATCAATATATGATGCATGCAGTGACATCCAATGTTGGACAATTTAGCCACTTCAGCTAATTTGAAATTAATTAATTGGCTGAAAGGAGAGCCACAGCATTTTTGTTGTTGTTGTTGTTGTTGTTGTTGCTGTTACAGCAGGAAAGAATCATCTAAACACTCAGCATCTTGACATTCTTTTAGATAGCAGAGTTTCTCAGGTCAATTTTATTTTTTCACTCAACAAATATTAGTTGAGAACCTATTACATGTAGAGAACTATTTTAACTGTTTATTTGATAAAATACTGAAAAAAAATACCACTCCAGGCTTATTGCTTTCTTTCTTTAAAGCTTGACTTAATAACTTGTAAGTTCTTATGAAAAGTCAAAATAGCCAAAACTGACTAGACAAGGAGAAGCCATATTCAACTGGAAAAATCGGTTAATGCTTCTTGGAGAAGGTGGCACTAGTGCTGCGTATTAAAAGGTGCTCATTAATTTGATTGCTATAGTTAGTTTGGTCAATATCATCAGTAGAGGCTCAAGGCATTTTCAAGTGATGCCGAATAAACTAGCTTCATTGGATCATTGAGTTGATGTAGGGTAGCTCTTGGAGTTCAGGTTAGAAAAGATTTTCTGAGGAGTTTCTCTCTGCCCCAACCTGCCAGAATTCCTGCCTGTTCTACCAGTATCAGTATCCTGGAGAAATTGTACTTGGACTTCCTGTACTACATTGAGTCCTATTGTACCTTTTGCCTACAGGCTTCTTTTTAGATGCTTACCTGCCTAGGGATCAAAGTTGTAGACGAGGTTTGGGCTAGTAGCTCTACCAACTGGCAGTGTGTTAGATTTCGATTGTAATTCATTATTTACATAAAAGCCTGTCTCAGTCATGTAATCTAAGGTGGTCTTTTTCACATGCAACCCGATGAAGTGATAGCACTCAAAGTACTGCCATAGAGTTGGGTTGGTTTCTGAGTCATGTTATTGAAAATGAATTGTGCAAAGAATGACTTACAGATTTTTTTTAGTTGCTTGAGAATTGACTTCAAATGCTCCTAGTCCAAGAAAGTCTTGATGCTCCAGCTTTTGCAAGGGATTTTCTAGGCACTCAGTTAAATTGTCCTTTGTGTATAGTTAGTGGGAGGGAAGAAAAGTGGGTCGGGGGCTATTTCTGAGCTCAATCGGATTAATAGGTAGTGATGATAGAGTCATAGAAGCAATTATCCATGCTGGGTATTTTTTGGCATTTAGCAATTATAAAGGCTTAAAGTCTGAGGTGAAAGGAAAACAAGTTCCTTTTAATTGGCTGATCTAGTCTGTAAGCAAATAAACTGAATCAGGGACTTTCAGGAAGTCTCTCTGTTAGAGACGAGCTGGAGCTACAACTTTCCCGGAAGTGTGGTATGCTCAGCCAAGGCTCAGTAGGTCAGCTTTGCCACTGGTCTGAAATGGGAAAAGAGTTGTGATCTCTTAGGAAGAAGAATAATGGCTTTCAGAGATCACCATCCTCAGATCATATTGGGCTTTCTTGTTTTCTTCTGGTTTTTGAATTGTGTTCATAAATGTGTGTTGAACTTACTTGTTTAATCTTTTAATAAGTCAGTGAGGAAATCTTGAACAATTTTATTCCTTGGTAAAGTTTGAAATGAAATTGATATCATTTAGGTTTTTCAGATGTCTTATTTATTGCACAGTCCTATCTTTAGAGGATTCTAATGTGTGTATCATCCAGGTGGAAGATGGTATGGGATATATGTTTTGAAAACGGGCCAATTTTGTGATTTCTGTTCAGCTGTGGGGAATGTCCTGATTCATTTATGATGTTTGCTATTTTAATATTTTAAACCAATCTTCATTTCAGTTTGTTGTTTTCCCTTCTGGTAATACTAACACATAAACAAACTGGATAGTTTTTCATATAGAATGACTTTATGACTTGTTTTAAATAAATAATTTTTATTACCTTAATTGTTTGCATTGGCAAAGTTTTGTTTCTAAAATAGAAAAGTATCTCACAGACTTTACCTATTTGGGAAAATGGGCTAAGACATTTTCTTCCATGGTGCTGAAAAACTCAATTTGAGCTTGTTGCCTGCTGCCTTGTGGGGAATAAGGAAGCAAAAACTGATATTGACAACTACTTTTTCAGAAAATGTGTGTAAAATTTGTTACGTTCTGGGGAAATTTCTATCTCATAGTAGAAATGGAAATAGCTTGTTTCTGAGGGTTCACCCCTTTAGGAAACTTTGTATTGTTTCTTATCTTAGAAAAAATTTTCACCTGGAGACTGTTTTTTTTCTCTAATATGTTAAATGGATGAGGCGGGTATTGAAGCCAGCGGGAAAAGTGTTCCCTGAAAATTTAGTAGCAACTCTTTGAGTTAACATTTCTTTTTTCAAACGTACACACACACCACGACAAATATAGTTTTTAGATAGAATTTTAGGGTTTAATGCTGTCAGTGTCAGGAATTTTTCTACCTGATGATTATAATTTGACTTATCTACATGTAGAAGCCCTGGTTGGAGTCCTGGTCTGCAGAAGTAAGGGCACTGTATGCTCCATTTCATGAGCTAGTTTTTAAACTTTTTAAACTGTCTTGCCCTCTGACCTCATGGACCTCCATTTGTGTGACCCAGCCAACTCTGTACTTCTCAGGGCTATTTTCATCACATGGAAAGGTTCTCTATAGCAGTTCATTGAGATCAGCAGGTTAAAGGATTATTTTTGAGGAAAGAGAGTCATGGAAAAAAAAATCAGGTGGTTTATGTTGATTTTAAAAAGAAAGAAAGAAAGGCAATATGCTCTTCTGTTCACTTGAATTTTTCCCAAAACTTTATTAAACAACATAGAGAGAGTGGTGGTGTGTTCCTTTTTAAAAAGGGAAATGGATATTATCTTAATCTTATTCATATATAGCCCTGCAGGTGTATTTATTTAAAAGGCATAAACGTAGAATAATAGCTTTCTAGAACATCAAACTTTGCTCCGATCTAAAAAAAAAAAAAAGACCTATTCTTGAGTAGTTTTATATAAAAGTTCTTGTTTACCAACAAGATATCTTTAGTTTTATAAGTTTTACATCCCCTTTTTTTTTTTTTTTTTTTTTTTGCACTCCTGTACTTGAACTGGCTGACATGAAGGAGTTCTTAGGAAGGGCGATCTCATTTTAGCATTAGTCTAAGAAAAATTTAATTAGAAATATGATACGCCAGTTGCAAAATAAATTATAAAATAAATTCCTGAGCTCATCGTGAAGGATTTGAATAATCCAGCCCAAATGGGAATTGACTCTCACTGTTGTTTGTATGAGAAGAAAAGCAGCCCTGTAGCTGCTGATATGTTTTTGCTGGCACTTGAAGTAAAAATGAAAAGAAAGAAAGAGTTGTTGAGCACTAGAATGAAAGACTTTGAGAAACATTTTTCTCTTTGAGAATTTTTTTTTTTTTTTACTTATTTGTATTATACACACTCTAGGATTACAAATGATACACTCCAACACTCCAGGCCACTCAACATTAACAATTACACATTTTTCAAGCAGATATAAATGCAGGATGCCAGAGACCTTATTCTTATAGATAGAATAAGGTGGGAACTGCAAGGAGGGAAAAATGAGAGGTGAGTGAGTGAGATGGAAGCTTGAAAAACAAGCTAATGGACATTGTATAGATCAAGAGTCCTAGGATTAAATGCCTCTGGGACACTGTGAGCATCCTGGTGAGTTGAAGAGCACATGCCTTATTTAAGTAGACTCACTTTTAGAAATCTTAATATTATTGCAATGAATGAATCCAGTCTCAGTGTTGCCTCAGTATGGGATCTGCCAGTAAAGGAATTATCTCCTCAGAGCTCAACACTCTTCTATGAGAGACAACAAAATAGATACACTCAAAAACATAACATTTAATAATGTGTTGCAACAAATAAAAGTTACCAGATAAGCAATAAAGCAGAAAACATGATTCACAATCAGGAAAAAAAAATTAATCAATAGAAAAAGATTCAGAATGAAAGCTGGTTGGATAAGAATGCTAAGATTTTAAAACAACTTTCATAAATATGTCCAAAATAAATATAAATTATTATAAATACAGAGTTGGTCAAGACAATCTAATTAGAAATAACTCCCTCAACAGTGAAGCCAAATGACTTGTTGCCTAATGATGTCACCCAAAATAAAATACATGCATTTGATGTGTGTGTTATTTGAAATATAGGTATAAACTGTCTAAGAAACAGAAAATTGATTTTGGGCATTCTGGCTCAGCTATGAAACATGTACAAATGATCAGATACAATAACTGTATTTTAAAGGAAGCATAGGTTTTTTAACACTTCAGCAGTGTTTTTATGACTTAAGCACACACATACAGACATACACACAGAGATTTACCTTTTTCTAGAGAGTTAGGATATATGGAATATATTTGAGTATTTAAATATAGCATCCCTGTAGAAATTCTCTAAGTGGAAAAGTTGGTCATTAAAAAGAGGAACAAAAATACTGTTTTTATGTGCATTACTTTGTTTTTCTAGTAAGAACTATTTGCAAGTCAAAATAGTTTTTTCCTTCAGAGATCTGAGGGATGAGAAAAAAAGCCTTTTGAGCTAAATCATAAAGACAAGCCCTTAACTCATAGAAACAAAGCTTTAGGATTGAATAGATAACTTCTCCAACTTGCCCAACTGACTTTAGTTTAAAGAGAACTGTGCTTTGCAGATCCTGGCAAGGGAGAGAAATTTAATTCTTCCCTCTAATCTTGTACAGTAGTTGGGATAGTTTATAAATTACTAATTTTCATTTTATTGGTCTTCATCCAAGAGATTTTCAGGTTCACTACATTATTAACCAAACCAGACCAAGTGGATTGCATCATACTTGTGAGCAGAATTTAAGCCAAAATTTAGTACAAGCTATTGATATATTACCAAATAAGTCCATTTTAAATATTTCCTAGAGGCAAAGTCCTGTGTTTTATTCTGTGTTCTAGGGATGTGCAAAATTGCTTAGCGCTCACACTTAACTTTCTTATTCCTTAGGCCTATGGAAGAGCTTGATTTATAAATTTGTTGTTTTGCTCTATGTGCTTGTTTGTTTTTGGCTTGCCAACAGTATTGTGGGTCTCACTTCCTCCATTAATATATTCAATAATTTTAGTCCCAATAGACCTTATAGAGCAAATAAACTATTTTAGAATTATAAAGATACCTTCCTACTAAATGTTATATAGAAAACCTATCTGTAAAGCAGGGGGCAATTTAGCTCTCTCTCTTTTTTTAAGATTTTATTTATTTATTTGTGATGGGGGGGGCATAAGCGGGGGGAGTGGCACGTGGAGAGAGAAGCAGGCTCCCCACTGAGCAGGGAGCCCGATGTGGGACCTGATACCAGGACCCTGGCATCATGACCCAAGCCGAAGGCAGACACTCAGCTGACCAAGCCACCCAGGCATCCCAACGATTCAGCTTTTCTGTATGTTATGCTCACCACAAGTGTAGCTGCCATCTGTTACCATACAATGTTATTGTAATATTATTGACTATATCTCCTTTGTTGTGCCTTTTATTACTGTGACTTATTCATGCCATGACTGGAAGCCTGTGTCTCCCACTCCCCTGCACCCATTTTGCCCTTGTCCCCATCCCACTTTCCACTGGCAACCATCAGTTTGTTCTCTGTATTTATAGGTCTGATTCCGATTTTTATTTGTTTGTTTATTCTTTTTTTTCAAGATTTTATTTATTTATGGAGAGAGAGAGAGAAAGAGCACAGAGGGAGAGTGGGAGGGAGAAGCAGACTCCCAGCTGAGCAAAGAGCCCAATGTGGGACTTGATCCCAGGACCCTGAGATCATGACCCGAGCTGAAGGCAGAGCTTAACAGACTGAGCCACCCAGGTGCCCCAATTCTTTTGTTTTTTTTTATATTCCAAATATGAATGAAATCTTATGGTATTTATCTTTCTCAGTCTGCCTTCTTTCACTTAGCATACTACCCTTTAGGTCCATTCATGTTGTCACAGACGGAAAGATCTCATCCTTTTTTGTGGCCATGTAATACTCGTGTGTGTGTGTGTGTGTGTGTGTGTGTACATACCACATCTTCCTTATCCATTTGTCTATCTATGAACACTCAGGTTGCTTTTATATCTTGGCTATTGTAAATAATGCTGTAGTAAAGATAGAGATGCATATATCATTTTGAATTACTGTTTTTGTTTTCTTTGGGTAAATATCCAGAATGAAATTATTGGATCGTATTGCATTTCTATTTTTAATTTTTTGAGGAACTTCCATACTGTTTCCCGCAGTGGCTATACCAATTTACATTCCCATCAACAGAGCATGGATGTTCCTTCTTCTCTACATTCTTGCCAACACTGTTCTTTCTTTTTTTTTTTTTTTGTTTGTTTGTTTTGTTTTGTTTTTCAATTTTAGCCATTCTGACAGGTGTAAGCTGATATTTCATTGTATTTTCTTTGGAGAAGTACTTGTTTAGATTTTTTGTCTATTTAAAAATTTTGTTTTGTTTTCTTTTTGTTGTGTTTTTAGAGTTCTCAGTATATTTTGAATACAAGTCACTTATCAGTTATGTGTTTCACAAATGTGTTTTTCCAGTTTGTGGCTTGACTTTTCATTCCCTTAACAGAGATTGGCAGGACAGAGTTTTTAATTTTAATGAAATACAACTTAGCTTTTCTCATGGTTCAAGCTATTGATGTTTCATTTAAAAACTCATCACCAAATGCAATGTAATATAGATTTTCTTTTATGTCTTCTTCATGAAAATTTATAGTTTTGCATTTTAGATGTGAGATTGATTTTGGATTAATTTTTATTTAAGGTATAATGTCTTTGTTGAGGTTCTTTTCTTTATTGTATATGAAAATCCAGTTGTTCCAGCACCATTTGTTGGAAAGACATGAATTGAATTTCCTTTTTTCCTATGCTAAAGATCAGTTGGTTATATTCACGTGTGTCTATATCTGGGTTCTCTGTTCTGTTTCATTGATGGCTATGACTATTCCTTTGTCAGTATTGCACTGTCTTGATTATTGTAGCCTTGTAAGACTTGAAATCATATAGAGGGAGTTCTCCAGCTTCTTCTCCTAAGTGTTGTATTGGCACTTCTAGAACTTCTTCTTTTTCATATAAACTTCTTTTTCATATAAAATTTATAATCAGTTTGTCAATATCTACAAAATTGTTTTCTGGGAATTTGGGATTGCATTCCTTCTATAAATCAAGTTGGGGAAAATAGATGTCTTTTTTTAAAGATTTTATTTATTTGAGAGAGAGAAAGAGATCACAAGCAGGAGGGAAGGGTAGAGGGAGAAGCAGACTCCCCATTGATCAGGGAGCCCGATGTGGGACTCAATCTCAGGACCCTGGGATCATGACCTGAGCTGAAGTCAGACACTTAACCAACTGAGTCACCCAGACACCCAAGAATTGACATCTTAACAAAACTGAGTCTTCAATCCATGAACATAGAATATCTTTTCATTAGCAAGATTGTTGATTTTTTTTCACTAGCGTTTTTTTACTTCTCCTTTTGAGTTCTGTAAATATTTTATTAGATTTATACATATTTCATTTTTGAATGCTATATTAAAACTTATGTTTGTTATAAATTTCAAATTCCAATTTTTCATTATTGGTATATAGGAAAGCAATTGACTTTTGCATGTTAATCTTGTATCCTGCAATAATTTTATTTTTTACATTCCAAAATGTGTAACTTTGATTTCCTTTTCTTGTCTTATTGCACTAGCAAGGATTTCCCATATGACATTGAGTAGGAGTGGTAAGAGGGGTTGCCTTGTTTCCGGTCTTAGTTGGAAAGCATCTAGTCTCACCATTATATAGGATGCTAACAGTAGATTGTTTGAAGATATTCTTTATCAAATTAAGGAAGTTTATCTCTATTCCTAGCTGTGTAGAATTTTTGTCTTGAATGGGTATTAGATTTTGTCAGATGCTTTTCCTTTGACAATTGATGGGATCATATGATTGTCCTATGTTAGTCTGATGATGGGGTGGCTTACATTGATTAATTTTTGAATTTTGAACCAGCTTTGTATACTTAGAATAAATCCTACTTGGCGATTGTATATAATTCATTCCATATATTGTTAGATTTGACTTATCAATATTTTATTGAGGATTTTTATTGTTATGTCCATGTGAATATTGAGTATTGATCTGTAGTTCTCCCTTGTAATTTTTTTCTGATTTTGGTGTGAGGGAAATGCTGGTCTCATAGAATGATTTATGAAGTGTTTCCTCCACTTCTGTTTTCTGGAAAAGATTTTGGAGAATTGGTATCATCCCCTATGCCCCACCCCACCCCACCCCACCACTAACCATTTGTTTGGAAGAATTCACTGGTAAAACCATCTGGATATGGTGATTATTTTTGTACAAGGATATTAATTATTGATTCAATTTTTAAATAGCTATAAGGCTTTTCAGATTGTAAATTTTCCTGCTGTGAGTTTTGATAGTTTATATCTTTTAAGAAGTTCTTTAATTTTATTTATATTATCATATTTATGAGAATAGAGTTGTTTGTTGTATTTCTAGTTTGTAGAATGTACAAATTAAACCTTTTACTTGCTAGATTTTTTGTTGGTTTTGATTTGATATTTCTGATAGAAGGCCATAAAGAACTGAATGATGTGTCTTTAGTCAATCCACTTAAGAAATCTTTTTGATTACCAAATGTCAGTCAAGCACTGTGCCTAAGAGGGAGGTGATAAAAGTAATCTTCTTATAAGCTAATATATTACCTATCTTTTTGAACTCCATATAACCACATGTTTAATACAATCCAAGAAATAGCAGATATCAATAAATATTTTCAGATTTAATAATAACATAATGAATTATTTATTTTTCAATCCCCCTGCTTTTAAGAGCTTAGAGTTTTATATTGAAATCCTAACAAATTCTGGGCTAGTTATCAACATTATTTTTCTCCAGAAATGCATATTTCTGGAAAATTTTCCCTATGTAAACAGACCCATTAATGTAGGAAAAACATAAAACTGGTTCAGAGGAGATATGTTATTTGTTACAATAAATGCTGAAGAAATCAAACAAATTTGTTGTCACAGTCAAAGACTACTATAGTCTTTGAAAAAAGTATTCAGCAAATTTTGTCATTTAGAAAATCACATCAAATAACAGAATTTATAGACAAATATTTCTAATTTTGACTAATATGTTACTTATAGGTTACATATTTTTCTGACATGTATGAATACACTTTTCACATTGAGAAAACAGGTATGGTATTTTTTCCCCTACAGTGGGCTAGATATCCTTCAATTCCCAAAATCTAGATACTTTAAATAAAGGAGAAAATCCATATAAATGTGAAATAATTTTAAAAAAGGAAGAAAAGAAACTAAAGTTTAATGTAATAAGGGGAAGTGGAGAAAAAGAACTAAAATAATAAGGTACTTGGATCATTTGAGACCTAGAAATGCTGGATTTTGAACAGTCCAAGTTCAAGTTTTGCCTTTAACTGTACACTTTCTTTTCTTTGTTGTTGTTAAAGATTTTTATTTATTTATTTGAGAGAGAGAGAACACGAGGGGGGAAGGGTCAGAGGGAGAAGCAGACTCCCTGTTGAGCAGGGAGCCTGATGTGGGACTCAATCCTGGGATTCCAGGATCATGACCTGAGCCAAAGGCAGTCGCTTAACCAACTGAGACACCCAGGTGCCCCATGTAACTATAAACTTTCTAAGAAGAGATACAACCTGTTGAGAAATAATACCAATTAGAATTTTCTAGTAACATATGTAATAAAATGAAAGAAACAAGTATTTTTTAAGAACCTACACATATAGTTAGAAACACATCTTAGCATTTACTGATTTTGGCTGCTGTTGCAGACCTTCTTTTGTACAAAACATCAAGGGGGTATTTTAGCTGTATTATGAACAACAAAAGCATAGCTGTTCTTTTTTTTTTCTTTTTCAGATGGAGATGAGTATAAAAATAATCCAAAATGACTGATTCTTTAAAAACTGATGAGACTGAAGTTCATTTAGTGGGGGAAGTAACTTGTTCTCAGTCACACGATGTCAGAGTTAAGGCTAGAAGTAAAGTCTCTGGGGCTCCCAGCTAAAGATGTTTTTCTCTACCATTCACATCTCATGGGAACACACTGTCATTTCTAAAACCATTTAAATCAGATGAAATTAGCCTCTTCCCCTCTGACTTAGTAAACCTAAATAAATGAATTAGTTGCAAACAGTTAAAAATCTGGAGAATATTTTCCTAAGTTCCTTAGTAAAATCTATTTTCTCAAGAATGTGGTTCCCAAGTTAGACTTAAAAAGAATATAATCCAGTCATCAGACAGTGGACAGCTCCCTAGTCCAGTGGTTCAGACAACTAGGAAATTGACCTTAATTTGAAAACTGATGACAGTATTGCAATTTTGATTAGTTATATAGAGAGTACCTTTGTATATTATGTTTCCAACAGGATTCAAGAGGAGAGGAATTAAGCTAAATCACCCGAACATTATCTCCTCCTCTCTTTATATACTTGAATAATTGTCAGCTTAAAATGGCTAGTGTCCGTGATACCTTGAGCTAAAAATTAGCTTGGAAAGTGTAAGGAAGCAAATTCTTAATATTTTGGATTAATATTTGACAAATTAATTAGAAATACATAATGATATAGATGATAGAACAATAACCTCAGCCCAGAATTCTAAAGTAACTTTCAATTTAGTCAGTGATATCTTCTTTCTGAAGTGTATTGCTGAAAATTCCCAACTGGTTCATGGATGCTTAATTTAGTTACCCCTTAGAGCTATGCTTTTGTGAAATTTCTACATTTCAGTACCCTCTAATATACCTTGCAATATCGCACTTATTTTTATTAAGACTTCTGAAAGGCATATTGGCAACATCAAGTTATTTCTAATATTCTTCCATCAAAATAGGTACACTATGGTTATAATCAGGTATACAATATTATTCAAAAATGAGGACCAACAAGCTAAAAAAATAGCTCTGAAGTTTGACAGTTATTTAGATTTCAGTAAAGTCATTGGTTCTTTAGAGCGTTCTGCTATTCAAAATGCAACAAAACACAACAGTTAACTATAGGAAATCAAAACATGTTTGAATTTGTGCTTTAGTAATTAATAATAAGAAATGAAGCCAGAGTCTTAATCTTCTTTTACTTTTCTTATTTTTGACATCATGTGAAAAGTATAAGAACTTTTCTTCCCAACTTAAGTTCCTGCTCACCAGCTCATCCATTTCACAGTTTCAGCTGGCGTATGTTTAAGTGAGCATGTTCAACGTATGGTGCTGCTGCTGACGTTTTTAAATTTGAGTTGATTGGGAAAAGTCATAATTCAGCTTCCTCTGAAAATCACCTATCAAGATGCAAAAATCTAAACTTTCCCTTAGGGAACTCATCTAAATTCCATCTTTTGCCTGTGATTTTTTTTCTCAGCTCCTGGCATTGAAATATATAGTAGTTATTGATCATTCTGACATATTTTTAGGGTGCTTTTGGAAACAGAAATCTTTGAGCTTAATTTTCCAATTTGGAATATTTTGAAAGTGGACTTCATTCAGCTTTGCTATGTATATATAACTTAAACTAGAAGGCAGAACCAGCTTTTTATTAGGTGAAGTGGTGGAGAAGGGGGCCACACACTTGGCATGGTTTGAGGAGTTGGAAGTCCCACCTACCCCCAAAATACTGCAGTTCGCTAATGCCTCAAATTTAATTCCTAGGGGCACCTGTGCAGCTCAGTGGGTTAACGTCTGCCTTCTGCTCAGGTCATGATCCCCGTGTCCTGGGATCCACACCTAAGGCATGGCAGGGCTGTGGGCTCCCTGCTCAGTGGGGAGCCTGCTCTTCTTTTCCCTGCTGCTCCCTCTCATGCTCTCTTCCTATCTCTGTCTCTCTCAAATAACTAAATAAAATCTTTAAAAAAAATTAATTCCTAGATTTCCAAACATTTGAGTTTTATACATAAGACTTTATGGCACAGGAATCTTGGGGGAAATAACTGAATATCTAATGGTCATCTGTTCTTTATAGAAATGTGAAAATTCCTTTCTAGAGAACAAATTTGCAAAGTAAAAAATGATGAGAAAATAAAAAGACTTAGAGACTGGGGGTGGGGAGAGGAGGGGGGAAATGGTATCACCAAGGATGTAGAGAAGGAATGGTTTAAGAATATTAAAATATTACCAAATTTGCCTACTTCACAAATTTGCTTCACACTAAGCTCAGAAGTATCCCTTTACCCCAGGAGTGGGATATTTTCCCTGAAGGGCTACATTTCTGATCTTTTTTGGATTGGTAAAGATGTCTGTTTTGAGAGAAGAGTCATTTCAAGATGTTATCCTCTGGTTTATTTAACCAGCTGGAAGGGAAGCTCCCTTTTGCTAGTGCTTAAACTTTGAGGCTGAATGTTATCTTAAAAAGAGCACAAATACCCTTAATTGGTCGAGTCAAGACCAGGTCCCATTCATCCAATGTGAGGGAAACAAAAAACAAAGTGGAATTATACTCTATTTTATAACAGCATTTTGCATTCCAAGAAAAGTTCTGCAAAACAATGTTATCTTTTCATGGCTCCTTGTTTAGGATGCTAATTATGATCTTGGTTTTCCTGAATTGGGTTTGGTGTTGCTCTACTCCTTGACCACTTAATTCAGCTGAATTTTAACCAACCATTTCATAATACTATGCTGTCAGTCACAAGGTGGAATGATGAAAGAGAATGGTTCCGACAATACGAACTAATAACTAAAATGCTTTAGTGCACAGTGAATTTTACTATTAGATCTAGTACTAATTAGATGTCCTTGAAAAAGTCTCTTAATCTTTCTAGGTGTCAGTTGTCCTTTCAAGTAAATGAACAGCATTGCCCTCAATGATCTCTGTAATTAAGATGGTATGTATCATCCAAGGGAGAACTCTTGAAAGCAAAAGGGGACAGACAGTGTTAGTAATTATATCTAAAACATAGGCTTAAACTAGAATGCCTCAGGAAAACAAAGGTGCATAAACACCCTACCAAAAATGGGCAGATAACTCTTGGAAGTTATTGGCAGTCCCACGTGCTAGGAGCTTCCTACTTCCTCCTCATAGCAATGATGAGCCTTCAGCAACCATTTTTGTAAAATATTACTCTTGAGTCCCAGCCTTAATTGGGTGCTTGAGGGGTAAACATTTGAAAAAGCTGGGTCTGTCAGAGTTCTTCATCCAGGAATTTAGAATTGGAACTAAACTTTTATAGTTTTTTCTGCCTGTTAACTTTGAAAGGGAAGATTTAACCTATACATTGTAAGTAAATATTCAGAAACCAAAAAATAATTCTACAGAGCAAGAGTAGAATAAGGCAGATAGACCCTTAATTTCTGTCACACTCAGCACAGTGACCATCATAAAATAGGCACTCAGTGAAAATCTTTTAAATGGACCTTCTGTTTATTAGCTGATATTTAAATAGTGTTTGTCAGATTTCTTTGATGATTACATGTTTTCCAAAATGTATATCATACTTCCAATAAGGATTCAGTGTGCCTGATATTATTAGCCTGTGTATTAATTAAAAGCAAAATAAAATTAACAGTGTTAATGAGTCTCTTGGTGATAGGTGAAAAATAAATGGATCAGGAATTTTGTGGCTTTTGAGCATTAAATATTTTTTTGTGTGTGAGGGAAAGGATGAGAGAGGCATTTTATGTAATAGAAAACAATTCTGGGAGGGGGATTTATTGGAGTGTTTTGAGATAACGTCACAGTATTGAAGTAACAGTACCAACCTTTGGAAAAGAAGAGAACAGGGAGAGCTTTGGGACCTCAACAAAGAAGTTTGTGGTTCTTCTCTATAGTACATGTCCTCTAATATTCCTGAGCCATTCTAGTCTCTCTGGCCCTTAATTCAAGTTTTACTTCCCTGGTAGAGATAATATTGACCCACCTTAGGTCAGATGCTTCTGTTACTGGGCCAGTCATCTATGCTGGGGAGGGAAGAATCATGGAGCACAGTTATGGCCATTGAAGGATTTGTTGTGAGCCAAGAAGCCATCTACATATAGGTGCTAAATAAATGTTATATTCCAGTTACAAAGATGTTAAGATATGGGGATTTTTAGCATTTTAAAGACAAGTATCTTAGTTTGGGTTTCCCCAGGCACAGACCCTGAGAAAACTGTTTGAGTACAAGAAATTTCTTTGGAAGATCATCCCTGGAAATGCCAGTAGAGAAATGAGAAAGTGCAACAACAAAGGCAAGGAGGCCAATAAAGAGTATTTCATCAAACAAGTTACCCCTGTGAGCAAATTGAGCTTAATATCACTGAAAGGCTCTGGGAAATGATGTAGGACATTCACCAAGTCATGTGAGTTATCAGTTGAGGTATACTTCTGGGGAGCCTTCCTTCCCTAACACTTCTGTCCTGATTATATAAAGGGACAGTGGGTCTAGACAGTCAGTGGAAAAAAAAAAAAAAAGCAACAACAACAACAAAAAAGCATGTGACACTTTTATTGGGAAGTAGTCCTGGGAGCAAGGAAATGGTAAATGGTTGAGTGAGGGGATATTGGTGCAATAAGAATAGCATCTGCCATATCGAGGAAATGTAGCAGTTTCACATATATTATTTTATGATAAACTAATAGTGTTACAAGATTTGTAATCTCAAGAGGGATGAAGAATCAGTGTCTTTATGTAGGCTCCATGCCCAATATGGGGCTTGAACTCGTGACCC
This sequence comes from Ailuropoda melanoleuca, assembly GCF_002007445.2. Taxonomy (NCBI): domain Eukaryota; kingdom Metazoa; phylum Chordata; class Mammalia; order Carnivora; family Ursidae; genus Ailuropoda; species Ailuropoda melanoleuca. The sequence continues at coordinate 173,705,193 of NC_048218.1, forward strand.
GGAGATCAAGATCACATAGTCTACCAACTGAGCCAGCCAGATGCCCCAAGAATAAATGTCTTTAGACAAACTCTTTGAAATATTAAATTTTTAAAAAACAAAATTTACATACCCTTTCAACTTTTGATCACTGGGCTAATTAATGGTTTTAATATTTTGATAAATGAGGTCTCCTTTGAGGCCTTAAAGAATAATGTTGTGGCAAAGTAAATGAATACGAGAAAACGTTGAAAGGTGTTAGTTTCCTGATCTGAAACTTGTTTTCACTAAACAAATTGTATCTATTCTAAGAAGGCTATTTAAAGGTTAGGGTTTTTATGTTCCTTTTATTTTATTTTTTTTAAAGATTGTATTTATTTATTTGTCAGAGAGAGAGAGAGCACAAGCAGGGGAACAGCAGGCAGATGGAGAAGGAGGCTCCCTGCTGAGCAAGTAGCCTGATGAGGGACTCGATCCCAGGACCCTGGGATCATGACCTGAGGGGAAGGCAGATACTTAACCGACTGAGCCACCCAGGCATCCCTATTATGTTCCTTTTTTATATATTTTTTATTTGTCTTATGTTCTAGGAGAGCTTTATTTTTTCATTCCCGAGAGGTAATTTCCAAAATACTATCAGATGATTAATACATGTAGCAGTTTGGAACTATGCTTGTAGTTACTAACTGTATACTGGCTGCTAGAGTCTAATTTGTCAGGGCCCAAAGTGGCAGAACTCAGGGACTCTTACAGGATAGTAATTAATGACTCTTCAATTCAGTTCATCTCAGGAGCAAAAGGGGGGGGGGCTCTATAAGAAGTCCTACAGATATATAAAATATTATCCTTTGCCTGATTTTAGAATTACATTGAACATGGATAAATTCAAGGATACAAAAAGAAAGTATTTGGAAGAAAGCATCCTGAGGAAACAGGAGGTAGTCATTGAGCTTGTGGTCATTCTGAGCTCTACAAAGGAGTAAAAATTCAGTCAAGTGAGAATTGAGTAGAATACAATTTTGTTATGATATTTAGTTGAAACATTTACCAGGTTAGGAGAGCATAAAGCTACCTAAGCCATGTACATTGGTCATTTTCCTTTGAAGAGTTTACAATAGATTTATTTAAAATGTCTTGTTCATTCTTAAGTGAACAGGCAACACAGTTAAAAAACTTTTTCAGTTTATTGGTATGTAAGAAAATTCCTTTATAGCTTTTGCAAATTAGTTTATTCAACTAGGGGAAGCACACTAAATCATTAAATAGAAAGACAGTGTTTTAATTAATTAATTAATTAAGGGGGTGGGAGGCAGAACAGGAGAGAAAATCTTACAACCCTGAGATCATGACCTGAGCCAAAATCAAGTGTTGGATGCTTAACCATCTGAGCCACCTGGGCACCCATATATTATTCTATTTTTAAGTAGGTTCCAAGCTCAACATGGGATTCCAGCTCACCACCCCGAAATCAAGAGTTGCGTGTTCTACCAACTGAGCCAGAAAGACAGCATTTTAAAAAATATAGGGTGCCTGGGTGGCTCATTCGGGTAAGCTGTTAGGCGTCTGCCTTCAGCTCAGGTCATGATCCTAGGGTCCTGGGATTAAGGGATCCAGCCTGCCTAGGGCTCCCCACTCAGCAGGAAGTCTGCTTCTCCCCCTGTACCACTCCACGCCCCCCCCCACCAGGCTCTCTCGCTCTCACTTTCTCTCAAATAAATAAAAATAATATCTTTAAAAATAAATAAACAAATAATTAAAAAAAAAGTTTTCCCAAATTCTTTTGCATAGAATAAACACCTCCTTCCCTAAATAGCTTCAGTTCAGTGAGGAAGTACAGCAAAGCTTTGGAAGATCCAGAGAAAAGCCTGGTTTTGTTTTGTTTTGCTTTTTCTCTTTATACACAGATTTCTGTGTAAAAAAATGCTGATATTCATATTTCTTTGATATAATTTTTATCCAAAGCTTGACCCAAAGCTGAAAATACTAAAATACTGGAAGTAGAGAAATTTTATTTATGGTATAGTTTTGGATATTTTATTTATTATTTAATGTGCAATGTATAATTTGTGATTTTTAAAGCAATCTGTTTTTTAAGGTATTAGGAATCTATCTCTGCTGAAGTTTATTGTGAAATTATGATTGTAATGCAAAATAAGAATGCATATAAATATACTTCTGCATGCTTTTAAAAATCACTGTTAATAATGAAAGTGAAAGCTTGTGAGAACATATGGCATTGAAAGATGCATTTTAACATTAATTGTACAGTCACTAACTCTCTCTGTATATCCCAGAAAAAAATCTCTTAATTAAGAAGTGCCAGAACTTGAAATTATTTCTTGGTGTATAGATCATCTACATTTTTTAAGCAGGACTCTAATTTTAGTTTTAATTACTGGCATTCCTTACCTAAGAGTTAGACATGGGAATATCTACAATCCAGGAAGGGTAGAAACAAGAAAAAGGAAGGAGCTCCAAACATAACAGCTCAAACATAGAACACCAAAAATGAGAACAATGTGTGTGCCAAGTGTATATATTTTGTTTTAAAAAAACAAAGACTGGGGTGCCTGGGTGGCTCCATTGGTTAAGCCTCTGCCTTCAACTCAGGTCACGATCCCAGGGTCCTGGGATCAAGCCCCACATGGGCTCCCTGCTCAGCGGGAGTCTGCTTCTCTCTCTCCCTCTGCCTGGTGCTCCCCCTGCTTGTGCATGCATTCTCTCTTTCTCTATCAAATAGATAAATAAAATTAAAAAAAAAAAACCAAAACCAAAGAACTAAGACACTAAATAATTCAGTAATTCATTCACATATTTGGTTATGAAGAGTATACATGGTTTCATTCATCTCACATATGACACAGTATAATCAAGTTATTGGTACATCAACTTAAAATTTCTTTCAAACCAAAGACAAGTTTCCAAAGGAGGAAGGAGATTTTGTCAAATGCTGTCTTTCTGACTAACTCAGGTACATATTTTACTAACGCTTTTCTTACATTTTTGTCTCTATGTTAAAATTGGTGACTTTTTTTATTTTTTTAAGCTAGACCACTCACTCCCTATGAGGACAGCAAGTGTGAAGGTGATCAGGAACTTTATTTAGTAAGAATGGAGCTACTTGTTTTTGGTGATGTGTGCTGAAGATGCATATGCCATCTTAAGGTGTAAAATTAGAACCGTTAACTCATCTGGGATGGTTATTTTTAAGAAACTATCAAACATGTTTTGTGTGTTTTGTTTTGTTTTGAGGGCTTCCCCATATTGCAGACCAATCCTATTTCTGGTCTTTCCCGTTTGTTTGGAGCCATGGTCGTCATCATTGGAAATGGTCATTTGGCCCTCGGCATTAATGTCCATTTGTCAAAGCCAGTTGAGTGCCAACCTTTACAATGTAAATCTACCAGACCTCTGGATAGGCTTTGATGAAATCCTAAGACCATTGTCAAGTTTTCTCTGGATATCAGGACAATCCTTTGCTGGAGTAATTATTTTAAAAAAACTTCCAGTGAGGAATCTGAATGAAGTCATGCTCAGCTCAAACATGGTAAATCTAGATAGTTAGAGATAAATAGAGTAGATAGGTTTGATAGATAGGAGATAACTAAATAGATAGGAAGATAGATGAATGGGTTGAGAAATTTGAAATTCTACTGTCAGGAGATAGATATGGAATACTCTCATATGTTCATATTTGGGGAAGATATTGATTTTCTACTTGGAAGTGAAGGTGGTAAAATATGGGTACAGCATCTGATAAATTGATAGCTAATAGGAGAAAGAAATTACTGTTCGGCAAACTTTATAAATAATATTGCATTGAATTAGGTAGTTCTGTTTTTCTCACTACTTACTTTCTGTTTTCTTTGTTCACTGCAGATTTATAATTGTCGCATGCCTCTGATTGACCATTAACACCCTAAGAACACATTAGCGAGACAACACATAGTGTCTTCTGCACTATCATTGTATTTTAATGCCATTTCTTAGAGACAACTATTTATATGCACACTTATATACAAATTCTTTCAATATTCATAAAATTATGGAAGGTAATTTGCAGATTAGCTTCTTCTATTTCCATATTATCTGGGTAAAGAAACAGATCTGTGGTAGTTGAGGTTTTCTGTAGAAGGGACCAGTTTTGAGTGGAAAAGGAAAGATTCACTAGATCTCAGACACTGCCATCTTTGGGGTTAATGAATTTCCTCTGGGGATTACTGAAATCCATTTGTAGGAGATTGGCTTCAGAGAATGGAAGTTTTTTGTTTGCTTGCTTTTTTCTTTTTCTTTCTTTTTTTTTTTTTCTTTTTTTTTTTTTTTACCTTTCTCTTTATTTTGTTAGAAAGGAGATTTGAAAATTTGAAAATTTTGGAATGAAATGAGCTTTGCGAGAAGGTCAAACCTGTTGACCCAAGGTAATGGAAGGCCTTTGAGAATACGGAAAGGAAAGGAATTAGAGGATTCTTAAGAAAGACTTGCCTAAATTGGGTTAGGACTGTGAGTGGGCATCTCATGTATGGGTGGAAAGTGGGAGGGTAGTTTTTCATGGATGCTTTTCTATATGCCATAGAATTAAGACACATAGAATTTGTGTCATAATTATTAATTGTTGGAGTCAGGGTGTCAACTGTGATGGCAACACACTGTCAACTTGACGTTTCATTCTTTTATTCCCAGATTTGTTTAGCGTCTATCATTTCTGCCTAGTGTTTTCTTTTCCTCCATGTCCCCTCTTCTCCCTTCTATCACCCCTTACTTTCTCCATCATCTCTCTTACTCACCCCTCCCTCCTGCCCATGCGTGAACAGATGAGAGGGAAGTAGAACAGATATCCGTGTTTTGACGCATAGGTTACTTCCTAATAAGACCTGAGTAAGGCAAGCGTTTATGTATTTAAATTATATCATGTTTTGTTTATTTAATCCCCACCTGCTGTTCCTTCACTTTCATGGATATTTGATTTCCCTTGCTGACAGGCATATCTGTCTATAATCTTTCCTCTGTAGAATCTTCCTCTGATGGCCTCCTATATACATATAATTGCAATATGTATGGTCTTCTTTCTTTTGTAGCTTTATTTTTTTCCTTCTCTTTCTTCCCTCTTGCCATGTATTCAAAACGATAACTCAAGGGGCGCCTGGGTAGCGCAGTCGTTAAGCGTCTGCCTTCGGCTCAGGGCGTGATCCCAGCATTCCGGGATCGAGTCCCACATCGGGCTCCTCCGCTGGGAGCCTGCTTCTTCCTCTCCCACTCCCCTGCTGTGTTCTCTCTCCCTGGCTGTCTCTCTGTCACATAAATAAATAAAATCTTAAAAAAAAACCCAAACAACTCAAGCATAGATTACTTTACAGTATGCATTTTCTTACCTACATACTTATTCATCATTTGGCTATTACCTAAATCACTTCAATTTAGGGATTATCCTTTAACCTATGTGCAATATGTTCAAATAACCATATTTCTTCTAGAATAGGGGCATACAGCCATCCAAGAACTTGGGACTGCAAGTAGCAGAATCACTCAGGAAGCTAATGGAGATTGACTTGAAAGGAGCATGAGCAAACTGGTCTGTACTAGTTGGCCATGCTGGATCACTGTTCTAGTTTTATTTGTATGTTTTGTAAAAATCATATTGTATGTAATACCTAATAGCTTGTAAGTGTTTGATAAGTTTGAAGTTAATACTAGTCCTTCAAGTTTCTAGGGAATATGGGAACATTTTGGTTGCTAAATGTGATTGTTTTTTGCCTCGTGTAAAGGAACTTCGTAGTTATAAATAATAATGAGGGTAGAACTATATAAATTGTGGAATTTCAAAGATAACAAACTTGCTGAGGGGCTTTTTATCCTTATAAAATTTATGAGTATGTTAATATTCTAATGAAAAATTGCTGAGGAGTCAAATTCATAATTATAAATGACTTAATTTAATAAAAATGTTGATTCAAGTAATTATTTACTTAAAGCTTAAGTTTACTGGAAAGCCTCTAGCAAATTTTTTATTAACATCATATAATAAAGTAATTGTGATACTTTTAATTAAATTTGCAGAGTGGTGACAGTATACTAATATGATTTTTCTTTCCTCTATACCTTTGAAAATTGTGGCTTATCTAATCCCCTCTTTCGAGATGTCGGAGAATCAGTCATTTAGAAATATGAGATAATCATCCATCAAGGTTGGAGGTGAGAAACTTGGTTCATGCTTTCAAGGTGCTAGAGCAATTTGGGAAAGGAAAATTAAATATATTTCCAATGTTGAATCGTTTCTAGAGGCTGCATTCTCAAAGCATAAAGTTTACCTCTTGATTAGTAATTCTCTGGTGAGAAACAGAATAGTTAGCGACTTGGAAACATTAGATTGAAAATAGGAAGTCAACAGAAAATATTTTTAAGAGGGACCTGGGTGGCTCAGTCAGTTAAGGGTCTGCCATTGGTTCAGGTCATGATCCCAGGGTCCTGGGATTGAGCCCTGCCCCACACTCAGGCTTCCTCTTCAGCAGGGAGTCTGCTTCTCTCTCTCCCTCTGCTTGCTGCTCTCCCTGCTTGTACTGTCTCTCTCTGTCAAATAAATAAATAAAATTTTTAAAAAGGAAAATTCTTTAAAACTCTTAAGCATCACATTTTCATATTATCTTAATGGAGGTTTCCAATAATTGACACATTCACCATTTATAGAGTATTTCTGAACATCCCTTCCCTTTCACATGAGATTCTTACTCAGTCTGCAACTGAAGAATGAAATGGATTGGTCTCTACATTGCAACATCAGCACACTTAGGAACTCTCCTTAAGCACAGCATCATGAAACCTACATACCTTTGGATCAACCTTGTAAATGGAGTAAAGTTATACTGTATCAGAAATGGCAGGTTTTTAAAAAGTTATACTGTCATGGAGTAAAGTTATACTGTATCAGAAATGGCAGGTTTTTAAAAAGCCTTTAAGTCTAAGAAATCTGTGTTTAAACAAAATTGCATAAAGAAAGTGAACGTGAAAACTAGGCTAAAGTTGAACTGCTCTGGTTAGATTTGGCCCTCCGGCTCTGAGTTCCACTCACTCACATGTAGGGAACTTGAAGGGCACCTTTTGGTAGAAGGTTCATGAAATAGTGGTCTTCAGGACTGTTTGCAAATTGGCTTGGGATTTTGCCATTATAAAACATGGACAGTTTTTCTCTTAGGAAAGCATCCATGAAGAACCTTGCACTGCCTACCCTCATTTCTCTCACTGCTCACCTGTTTTATTTAATGATAGCATGATGTTGAGTAAAACAGATGATACCCTAGGTAATTTATTTTTTCTCAATTTATAGTTTATTTTAAAAATATATCTAAAATTCTCTTCTTTGAGCATAACATAATTAATACCTCATGACTATTACAAAGATTATATAGAATCATTGTGGAGTGAATGCTTTATAATATTCTTAAGAGGAGAGTATTTTTGTGATATTAACTGCATAGTTGAGCTTAGAACCTAAGCCCTTTCCTCTAGAGCATGGTGCTGAGAATTCCACCACTTTATTTAACAGTGGGCATGGGCTATGTGGCCTGACCAAGTTCAGTTCTGAGAGTAAATGCAGCAGTCTCTGGAAGTCCTTAGGTAGTCACCATCTTTTTTTTTTTTTTTTTTTTTAAGTAAGCTCCATGCCCAGTTGGACCCCAGGGCGGGGCTTGAACTTAGCACCCTGAGATCAATACCTGAGCTGAGATCGAGAGTCAGATACTTAAGCGACTGAGCCACCCAGGCACCCCAAGTGGTCCCCATCTCGAGTATTGAAAACAAATAGTAGTTTTTGTCTATTTATTTATGTTCTTGCATATTTTACATTTGGCTGGAAGGCTTATAACACAAAAATTCACATACGATTTTATTTTTGTTAATTATATTGTAATGACATGCCTGGGTTTTAAATTTAAAATCTGAAGCCAAGGACCAATTTTGAAAAACTTACTTTAAAAACACTATTTGGGCTTCTGCAATTCTGCATAGACAGCTTCTCAGTGGCTACTATTTTACTTACCTTTCCTTTTTCACTCAGCTGTGTTGCTGAACTAGGTTGGTTGATGCTTCTTACTCACTTCAGGAATCTTACTCATTTCAGATATATCACAAAAGCTGCAGGGAAAGATTTTACAGTTGTAGAAAACCACAGTGAGCTTACCTATAGTTCTTAAACGTAGCTCTTAATAGTTGAAGACTTTAAGGTATATCCGTGTGATAGAATACCATTCATAAATGAAACATGATTTTACAAATTAAACTTTATCAATAAGAAAAGATAATCTTGTTGAGTTGCTAATTGAAAAACATTATTTTCTTTAAAATTCTTTTTCTCTCTATGTATCTATTTCATTTTTCTCTGTTTCAAATGAAAAAACGATTGGTAGGACAGTTTGTTTCTTTCTTGTTACTTTGTTTCTTTGTGTTTAACTTGTTCACAGAGCAACATCAGTGACATTTGGATTAGGACCAGGCTAGGCTGCCCTTGCATATTTTGTGAGTGTTTTCTACTCTCATTGGCCTCTACATTTCTTCTTCACTTATGAAAGGGATCGTGCTTCAGAGATTAATCAGTATTAACAGCTGTATGACAGGTTATTTACTTGCCTGACGCTTTTACTAATTCTTAGGCCTGATAATAGCTTTTCTCCCTCATGACACAGAACAGTTTTTAAATGATTGACACTAAATGTTATTATAGTGTTACTGGGCTCAGAATTAATTTTAGTCAAATGTTGAAGCAAGGGCTTTAATTATGAATCAAGAGCATTGTTTAAATATTGAACCATATTTTTTGTAATACAACAAACTAATAATTTAAATTTTGGTGTATAGCCTACTATGTTCAGTTATATATCCCTCACAGCAAGAGATAAATTGTTTATTGTATTTCTAAAAGCAGTTCAGAGGAATGTTAGTATAAATATTTAAGAACATCAAATAACTCCAAATGTAATACAAATAGAAAGTATAAGAACTTTTTAAATCTTACCATTCTCATTTTCCCCCTTCTCTTTTGTTTTATAATAATCGCCGGAACAGGTATTGTCCATACTTAAGAAATCTATTCTACAATTTTGAGTTTATTCTCATTTTTGACATGTATTGAAACCCATGTACATATATATCACTCATGTTTCCTGTCATCAATATACATTTTTTTAGAAATTTCTTTCAAACATGGTGCTATAATTCTTTATCATTTTATTTTCTTTAGATTTTACAAAAGTATGTATTCTTTTATTATTTTATGAGAAGTCAGTTTCCTCTGTCTTCTATATAAAATAATCACACTAGAATTAATGAAGATTAGAATAATGTAATTTCACCTTGCGTAAGTAATAATAAGTAATGCCATTTGTAAAAAATACACTATAGGAAAGCCTAGAGTCTCTTAGAGTCCTAAAAATATTGAGGAAGTAATAGAGGTTTTTATTTATTTCAATTTAACATATTTCTTCAAATCTAAAGCTCCCTTTTTCCTTATATTTAGCATATGATGCCCTATCATTAGATAAATTTAAACAGATTTTTAGTATAGAAAAGTATAAATGTCAGAATCAGTTTATTGTATTTTAAAATGATTTCTCTGTGGAAATCAAGTCATGGAATTCAATATTAAAGTATTAATATTCAGTATTAATATTCAGGTTTTTTTTTATCAGTAGGAATATAACAGGCAACATGTGAAATATTTTCAAAGTTAACAAAAGCAAATTTGATTAAGCCAGATCTAGAGACTGTTTAATTTGGGTAATATTTTAACCAGAAAAACTCCAGCCAAAACTCAATGTCTTTTGAAGTGGATACAAGAAGATTGATTTCTATTTATAATGTTTTGCCTTAAAATGAGCCTATAATCAGCTTAAAGTGAATCTATTTTCTGCGGAGTTTTTCTGTAGTAGCTTGGGAATATTTTTATGTGAGCTGAACTAGAGACTAGATTAAACATTTGGATTATTTGCTTGGAATTCAATGCTGTGCCAAGAAGACAAAACACATTTGGGATGTTAAGAGAGTGCCAATTAAATACGAAAAGGGGTGAACAATAGGCAAAGGATTATTTGAGCCCTGCCTGTGAGTTAATTGGAAACAAAGTTGAAGTCAAGGTGTATCATAAGCCTCACATGTCAAAGTTAAGGTACAATAGACTCTTACTGCAGTGTATTCAATTCAGTGCTCTATTCAAAATGGCAAGAGGAACAGGAGTAACCTCTGCCTGCTGTTTGGGTGTTAAAAAATTGTTTTCTTTCTTTTCTTTTTGTTCTGTTCTGTTCCTTTTTTAAAATCTTTTTTCTTTTTTTTCTTTTTTTTTTTTTATTAAAGATTTTTATTTATTTATTCCACAGAGATAGAGATAGCCAGCGAGAGAGGGAACACAAGCGGGGGGCGGTGGGAGAGGAAGAAGCAGGCTCATAGCGGAAGAGCCTGATGTGGGGCTCGATCCCATAACGCCGGGATCACGCCCTGAGCCGAAGGCAGACGCTTAACCGCTGTGCCACCCAGGAGCCCCTAAAATCTTTTTTCTTGATTTCTTTCTTGATTTCTTTCTTGATTTCTTGTTTTCTTGATTTTTCTTTCTTTCTTTCTTTCTTTCTTTCTTTCTTTCTTTCTTTCTTTCTTTCTTTCTCTTTCTGTGATTTAAATAAACCCTCAGTTGGTGACAGTTTCTTTTTTCTCTTCTGGTTGGGTGGTATTATAGAACTTGACAAATGCAGTATTTTGAATGCTTTTAATCAGTTCATTTACATGGCATAAAACAGCATACGGAGAAAATAAAATATAAAGACAGAATCAAGTTTTGCCTGAATTATAAGTATATAGTAAGTAATGTGCATGAGAATGAAAATATCTGAACAATGGTAAATATGTTATCTTCTCTCCTTTGTTTAGTGCTCAGTTGCATCAGTGAGCCTCCAGTGCCTACCACAAGTGAGGTTTTAATACATGCTTATTTAATTAAGGTAATTAATGATGTTCACTTGGAACTTTTTAAAAATGAATTCTAAGTGGTACAACTTCAGTGAAGCACTGAGTGAATTTCCACGGAATTGTTGTTTGCAGTGAGAAGGAGACACCCAGAGATAGAGACGGAGACACAGAGACAACAAAGAGAACTGAGAAAAACACCAGGGGCAGGGTCAAGGGCAAGGAGTAAGAGGGAGAGAGAAGAAGGGTAGGAATAAGAAGAGGAGAAACTAAGATTTCATGTGCACAGATAATATGCCTAGGCTTTCCTTGTTCTTTTCTCTACTGATTTTAAGATTGCTTCAGGAAAATAATAAACTCTCTGTTCATAAAACTATAAAAACCATACTAAATGTATTTTCATTTCTTTGTATTTAATGAATTGCTGGATCTTTTGTAGCAATTATTGAGAAATACTGTGCTTTTCCCCATAAAATTTAAATAAATCATGGGTTAGAGTTTATGCACATTTTCTATGTACTGCAACCATGTTAAATGGTGCCTGATGTACTTAAGCCTTGCCCTGAGATTGATCTTCAGTCCTTGAGTAATACGCCTCAGCCTCATCATCTCAAAGGTACTTTTGAGCTTTCAAGTTCTATTCCATGAGACCATGACAGTGTTAAACCTGACATGATTTTTAGAAAATAACTTTTCCTCTTTCGAGGATAGTTGTCAAATACTTCATCTATGGCTGACTAATTTACCACTTCACTGATCTTATTAGCTAATTAAGCTACATTTCTTAAGCATATAATCTTCACAGTACTGGTAATCATTAAAAATGATTTTTAAAAGGTATACATATAAGATTTATGAAATTAAATAAATAAAATAAAAAACCAAATACACACACATTGATATAGGCATAATCTTTCAAATGAAAACCTTTCAATTAGTTGAGGCAAATTAATTAATTGGGACAAACATTCTCCCACATATTGAATTATATTTACCAATCTCATAGACAGTAAGCTAAATGGATACTCTAGAGTATAAGTAAAATTAGGGAACACTTAGTGAGAGGATAGACTTTATTTCAGGAAATTACTTTGTTCAAAAGTATGGCTTTAGATCTGGAAAATTGGAGCCTGAGTGTATAGTTTGGGAGAACACAGGAAGGGGGAGTGGAAGGGAAGTGGAGACTGCCAAACTGTTCTAGGTAAGGAATTATCAGGAGATAATTGGGAGGTTGGGAAATAATAGGGAGGTTGGGAGATAAGGAAGTAAAGTACAGGAGAGTAAAGAGAAGGAATTGGGCTAACAAGAACAAGATTCCATCTTTCAAGGGGAGCAAAGGAAATACTGCAGGCAGGTTGTTTTGCTTCTCTGAATCTTCAGTCTTCTAAAAATGGAATTAATAATATCTAATCTCTAAGAAGTATTTTGAATATTAAAAGAGATGTTCATAAAACATCTAGAATAGTACTTGACACGCAGTCACTGCCTGTCGTGTATTAGGTCCCCCAAATTCACGTTAATAACAATGAAACAAGCCTTATGTTTATAAAATCCAAAGCCCCCATAATAAAAACAAAATTATATTTTATTTTCAATTGTTATCATAAACACATAGACTCTTAGAAACTCCTACTTCAGCCAACCTTAAACTCAATGAAAGCCTACTTTTCTTTTACATTATTAAGAATAACCAATCCCCACAATAAGACATTTTGGACAAGAGATATGACACACAGAATTTATATACAGTGATCATTCTCCAGGACATGATCCCAATATCCTACATTGTCTTGAATACTTAATACAAATCTGACCTATGTAGTTTGGGGCCTGTATTAATTTGTTAGTTGAAAGATTCTACATAAGGTGACATGGTAGACAAACAGGACAGTAGGGTTGAAATGAGAAGATGATCTGAAGGCAGACCTCTCTTCAGCAGAAGTAGAAGTTAAAATTGAAAGAATAAATTTTAAAAAACCACATTATTAACATTTGGTATGTAACTAGTTACTTATCTTCTTGGTCATAACCTCTTCTGTTATAACACTTAGAACTCTAACCTGGATCTTGATGCAAATAGATTATCTCTGTATCTCTAGCTTTTACTCTTTGTAGTCCTTCTCAGCCACCTGTGACATGAAAGGACAACTAGTTGCAGGTTTATGCAATAAACTTGTGCAGTAATAGTTCTCTGCGGTCTGGATAATCTTGCTAAAGCCCTTGTAAAAGGAATACCAAAATAGATAATCTGAATTTTGCAGGTTAGATTGTAGTTTCCTTAGTTCAGTTTCCATTCTTGTATCATTCTTTATAGTAGAGCATCTTTCTCTCTCCTGTCCCATCCTGCTCCCTCTGCCCAAACAAAACACCTAGTTCTCATCTTCCCTTTCTGTTTATTCTCTCACTTAGCTTATCAAATTGTTAGCATAAATTCACTAGTTTCTAATTTCTAATCCTGGCATTATTTCATGATTAATAATCTTTCTCCATCTGAACAAGAATGAAAATTACTTACTGAAATTTTGGAAAATTTCATGTAGTCATACCTGACCCATATAGACAACTCTTCAGTTCACTGAGATTTGGACAGTACTTAAACTTTATTGCATAAACCTACAACTAGTTGTCCTTCAATTTATAAATCTCCGTATTATGAAGAGTCTGGATAATCTCCACTGAGAATCTCAGTATACAAGCCTATTTTATTTATACCTTGGGAACTAAACAGGGCAGGTAATTCAATCTAAGGGAACCAAAGATATAATCAGAGCAATGTGTCTAAATCAAAACCCCCAGAATGTACCAAGAATTAAATCAGCCAGTAATTCCAAAAACCAAGAATAAGAATAAATGTGGGAGACACACATTCCATAATTATGAGATGTCTCTGCCTCTTGGCCAGTGACCATCTGCAGAGGCTGTGTGTGAGAAAAGAGCTCTGACTCCTGGCCTGGTCAGCTGCAAAGAGGTTTAAATAAGAGCCAGAACCCATAAAACACTATACAAAATGTCTAAGTTCAAATTAAAAATAGTCATATCATGAATCAGGAAAATCTTAACTTGAATGAGAAAGACAACAAACAGATGTCAACACAAAATTGACACAAATATTGAGAAATAACAATTTAAAAGTAATTATCATTAAAATATTTTAAAAAGCCATTATAAACTCTTGAAAATTTAAAAAGGTAGGAAGCCTCAGCAGAGAAACAGAATATAGAGAAAACTTAAATGGAAATTTTAGAACTGAAAAATATATAATAAAATGAAAACTCATTGGAAGGACTCAATAGCAGAATTGGGTTGAGAGAAGAAAGACTCAGTAAAGTTGAAGATAGATCAACTTTAGAAACTATCAATTAATAGAAATTATCCTATCTGAAAAAGAAACTTAAAATGAGCAGAGGTTAGGGACCTGTGGACAATAGCAAAAGATTGAACATTCGTGTCATTGTAGTCCCAGAAGGAGAACGGAAATAAAAGGGGGGAGAAAAAATAATTGGAAGACATAATGGCAGAAAATTTCCCAAATATAGCAAAACACATAAATCTACATACAAATTTAAGGAGCTGAGCAAATACCAACAAAATAAAACTAAGGAAATACACACTCAGACACATAATCAAATGTCTCAAAACTAAGGAGAAATAAATAATCTTATAAGCAATCAGAGAGAAATAAAACATTACCTATAAGGAAACATAATCTAAGTGACAGCAGATTTCTCTCCAGAAACCATTAAACCAGATGAAGCAGCACAAAAATTTTCTATTACTGAAAGGAAAAGTTACCCATAATTTTTTATAGTGCAAAAATATCCTTCAGAAACAATGGCATTCTCCGATGAAGAGAATTAGTCACTAGCAGTCCTGCTATAAAAGAGGAAATATTACTACAGACCCTGAAGACATTAGAAGGATAATAAGGGAATACTGCAAATAGCTCTGCACACATAAATTTGACAGCTTAGGCACAATGGACCAATTCCTTGGAAATAATAAAACAAACTACCAAAAGAATGGTTAAAGAAAGTTCTTCAGCAAGAAAGAAAATGAGAAAAGAAAGAAACTTGAAATACCAGAACTAGAGAAATAACAATGATATAGGGAAAGATGTAGGTAAATATAAAGATATTTTTTAACATTTGAGTTCTCAAAATGATATTAGCTGCTTAAAAGCAGAATTACTGTATTGTCTGTCTGACAGGGTCATCAGTGTGTGTAAATGATATGTTTATGACAACTAATCATAAAGAGGGTAAAAATATCAAAATGGTGCTATGTTTCTACATTTCACTTAAAATGCTAGAATATCAATATAAGTTAGCAGTGTTATGTATTTAGAACAATCAAAAAAATTATATAGTTATATACTCAAAACACTGTAGTAAAATAACAGGAAACATTAAAAAGGATCAGGTAACTCACAGGAAAGCAGGAAAAGAAAAACAACAAATGAAGTGTATAAACAGAAAACAAATAATAAAATAGCATATTTAATTCCTAACATATCAGTAATTGCATTAAATGTAAATATAAATGGTCTAAATACAGAAAGATACCACTGGTAGAATGGATTAAAAAATATGACATAGCTATATATTTTTTTTTTCAAGAAACTCATTTCAAAGATAAAGACAAAGGTAAGCTAAAAGTAAAGGGATGAAAAAATATGTCATGCAAACACCAATCACACAAAAGAAAGCTGTAGTGAATATACCACTATCAGATCAATATAGATTTCTGAACAAAGAAAATTATTAAAGACAGGTAGAATTGCTACATAATGACACAAGGGTCAGTCCACTAAATAAAAGAGGATGTAATAATTTTAAATGTGTCTGCACCAAATAACAGAACTTCCAAATATATTAAGCAACAATCAATAGAACTCAAAGGAAAAAGGGACAAATCTACAATTATGGGTGGGAATCCTCATGGTCCTTCTTTGAAGACAGAAATGACAAGCTGGAAAATCAGCAAGGGTATAACATCAACCGACAGGATCTAACTGACATTTACAGCACCCTCCATCAAATACTTACAGAATATGTATTCTTGTCATATGCTTATGGAACATTCACAAATAGTCCATATCCTTGGTTATAAAATAAATGACGTATTTAAAATAATTAACATCATACATAGTATGTTTTCTTTCCCTAATGGAGTCAAACTAGAAATTAATAATGGGAAGATATCAGGTAAATCTTCAAACATGGAAATTAAATGATGTACTGTCATATAATTCCTGAATAAAAGAGTAGATCTCATGGAAAATAAGCCACCACCGACACTGAATTATATAAAAACAGAAAAAAAAAAACAACATATGAAAACTTGTGGGATGCGCCAAAGAAGTGCTTAAAGAGAAATTTATAAAACCAAATGGTCTTTTTAAAGAGTGAGAGTGTTTAAAAATATAATCTCAGCTTTAACTGCAAGAAAGTGAAAACAAAGTAACTCCAAAGCAAGTTAAAGGAAGGAAATAAGAGCAGAGATGAATGAAATATAAAATAAAAAACAAAATCAATGAAATTAAAAGCTAGTTCATTAAAAAATATACATATAAACCATTAGCAAAATTGACGAAGGGAAAAAGAAGATACATATTTCTAATATGAGGAATAAAAGAGGACATATCACCACAAATTCTGAAAATGTTGGAAGGATAATAAGGGAATATTACAAACAACTCTACACACATAAATTTAACAGCTTAGATGCAAAGCACCAATTCTTTGGGGGACAAAACTACCAAAAGTAACTCAAAATGATGTAGATAACTTGTATAGATCCATAATTTTTAAAAAAATGTTCTGAAATAGAAATTTCCAGGCCCAGATGGTGTCACTGGGTTTCACCCAGTGAGTTTCTTATTTAAATAAGAATGAAACCAAAATTTATATATCTCTTTTAAGGGAAAAAGAAGAATAATAGTACTTCCCAACTAATTTTGGTACCAAAACCAAAGACAGTAGAAGAAAAACTACAGATGGCTGTCTCATGAATGAAGATGTAAAAATCCTCAGCAAAATAATAAAAAACCTTATCCAGCAAAATATGAAAACAATCACATACCACAACAAAATGGAGTTCATTCCAGGAATACAGTGTTGTTTCAATATTCAAAAAAATCCATCAATCCATCAAATCCATTGTTTTTTTTTTTAAGATTTTATTTATTTATTTGACAGAGATAGGGAGGGAACACAAGCAGGGGGAGTGGGAGAGGAAGAAGCAGGCTCCTAGCAGAGGAGCCTGATGTGGGGCTTGATCCCATAACGCCGGGATCACGCCCTGGGCCAAAGGCAGACACTTAACCGCTGTGCCACCCAGGCGCCCCCATCAAATCCATTGTTAACAGACTAAAGGAGAAAAATCTTATGGTTTTCTCAGTGCAGAAGAATCATTTGACAAAACCCAAATTGATTCCTAATAAGAATTTTCAACAAATATAGAATGAAAGGAAATTTCTTCAGTGTCATAGAAAACCTCTCTAAAATTAAGCTTCTGGTTTACATCATACTTAACAATGAAACACTAAATGGTTTTCCCCCTAAAATCAGGAAGAAATGATGTCTACTCTTACCACTTTAATTTAACATAGTTATGGAAATCCAAGGCAGGGTTTTAATACAAAAGGAATAAAGTGATTAGACAGAACCGATATTTAAGCTATACTTGGAGATAAAGATTTAAATTATGTTGTGATTTTTATTAATGTATAATCACTATATTTTGTTTCAGCACTTGAGCAGCTTCTGATAATTTAGTTAATAAATTTGATTAAACAATGTAACAGGTTCATATATCTTCCTTACGTTTGAAGGATGACATTTAGCATCCGAAATTTGATGATTGCATATTTTTGTCTTTTTCTAGTTGTAGTACCAGACTTGAATTTTTTTTTTCTGGAGGCCCCAACAATACCAGACTTGAAATTTTTTATTTCCCTTCAAGGGTAGGGTGAACATTTTCTTCAAGTTCTATTGCTGCATCCTTCAGATAGAAGATTTTGGTGGTTCACATCAACTTTGAATATTCACTGTAAATGTCCTTTGAAACTTAAGTTTCTTATTTGACCTAAGCAATTACAACAGTCTCTGTTTTAGAAATTTATGGTTAAATGAGGGAATAAAGTGCAATGTAAATATGAAAATAAGGAAAAAAATAGTTATGCACTAGATGCTTTAATGACTCCCTAAAAAAAGATACAATTTAAGAGGAAGCCTCATTTATCATAGTATATCCAACAGTGACACATGAGGGTAATATAAGAAAACAACTTGGCTGTGTGGGGGTGAAGGTAAACATATAGTTTAAGAAAATGTAAATTTTAAAATTTTATTAGTTACCAAGAATGCTCTTGTAAATAATGAGTGGTTTGGGGCTTCATTTTGTATCTACTTAATTTTTTTGTTTGTTTCTCAGGGAGATAGTAACCAGCATTATACAGGAAACAAATTTATCTTTAGACATAATTCAATTTGTTATGGCCATTACTTGGCAATTAAATAGCATGCTATTTTTATATTCTGAGAATGAGATTGTTTCATTTGATGCATTCAAACCTACATTTAATAGTAATTTAGTGAAATGGACAACACCACCAAACAAGAACAAAATAGATAAAACTAGTTTTTGTTTTAGGTGGTAAATTAATTAATGAACAGAACTGTTTTATATTAATGTGTTTTTATTTTTCACATTTCTTTTGATGTTGAATAGAAATAAAAGACAACAAAATTACTTTTTTTTTTAAGAGTGAACTGTGGTATCATTTCATTTAAATTGCCAAAGTAAATTCTGCTGTAGTCCAGACTTCATTTTTTCCCCTGATGATTCCTGTTTCTGTAAAACCAGCCTGATAGAGCTAGTAAATAATTCCCAATACTCTCGTGGGCAGTAGGCACTTTCTCCCGTTAGAGGAATGAATCGTTAAGGCAAATAAGAACTCATTTTTCCCACCTTTTGTTCACCCTGTAGCAAACTCACCTCTTTTCTGGGCTGCAATTTTGCTTAGCATCTTTGGCAGTGAATTTGCTTGGCCAATTTTCATTTCATATTGTGTTTGGGACTATTTGAGTTTCTGCCTCTGGGAAGTAACAAAGTCTGAAAATTGAAGCTATTCTCAAATAATGTTTTGAAAAATCTGGAATCATGGTCTTAAAATTCTCTTACTGAATGTAAGTATAAAGCTATGGATTAACACAAAAATCTGAAAAAAAAATTCAGTGAGCTAAAGTAAAATTCTCCCTGATTGAAGCAATGCATTTTTTTTTTCTTAAAAAGAAATGGAGATTATTAAAGTTAGGTTGAAAAAAAGAGAGACCTCTTTACTTGTAGTCATTTTTTATTATTATGTCTGGGACTGATTATAATTAGCACAATGGGTCTGAGTTAATGACCAGAAAATTGGTTACCAAATGCGTCAAAAGCTGATGTTGGGGGGCGCCTGGGTGGCACAGCGGTTAAGCGTCTGCCTTCGGCTCAGGGCGTGATCCCGGCGTTATGGGATCGAGCCCCACATCAGGCTCTTCCCCTATGAGCCTGCTTCTTCCTCTCCCACTCCCCCTGCTTGTGTTCCCTCTCTCGCTGGCTGTCTCTATCTCTGTCGAATAAATAAATTAAAAAATCTTAAAAAAAAAAAAAAAAGCTGATGTTGGCTACTATTGACTTTCCGGATGTTGGCTTATCATTCTGTATGAGGGACAACACATAAAAGCAGTTATATCTGACGGGCACTTGTTTTCTATTATTTTCTTTGTGAATACCTATAATTGTGAATACATATAAATTTTGTATTCTGTTGTAAATGTAATATCTAAGTGAATTTGAAAATGTTACTTTATTGAGGATGATGACAAGGTCACATATTTTAGTTTTCATTGCCTGTATTTTAGCTGATGAAAATTATAGGAGAAAGTATCCAGAGAGTTTTTAAAGCCATATTTGGTTCAGTCCAGGGCAAGGGATTAGCAAATCAAAGTACTATTAATAGCACATGTTTTGTTTTGATTTGATCCTTGTGAACTAAGTGGACTATGCACTGGGTTTGGAACCATCCTACCTCAAAGGGGCCTTTTCCTTACCAAAAAAGGACACATTAACGAATGAGGAACTTTGAGACAAAGTTACAGATCAGTCATGAATTAAATCATTTTGAATACTTGGTATCTCTTGTTTATTTTTACATTCACTATACACCTATAAGTATTCATACACGTGAAAATGAGCATCCACATTTGTTAAATGATTTTTGAAAATATTTTAATTACTCTAAAAGGAATGAGGAACATATAGGTAAATCACTTCTATACAATGAACTTCCAACGTCTTCGTAATGACTCTTTTCCTGTACACAACTGTTTTTCTTTCTTTAAAATTTTTAAAAATTTTTTAAAGATTTTATTTATTCATTTTGCCAGAGGGGCAGAGAGAGAGAGAGCACAATCAGGAGGAGCAGCAGACAGAGGGAGAAGCAGGTTCCCCACTGAGCAAGCAGCCTGACACGGGACTTGATCCCAGGACTCTGGGGTCATGACCTGAGCTGAAGGCAGATGCTTAACTGTCTGAGCCACCCCGGGATCCCCACAACTGTTTTTCTTAAAGTAGGAAAAATATATAGGATAAAATAGATTTATTTTTAAATAATTTTGAGATTTAATTTCCATATTAGGCTCTATTTTTAGCAAGTCACAAATTCTAAGTAGTGCACAATTTTACATATATTAATTTTTCCTGATTTCACCCATAAACATGATAAATTATTTTTTCATCATTCCATAGGGAAAGTAAATCCTTATCTATCTGAATCAGTCCTTCTTGGCTTCAGGACAAAAACTTGGTTCTGTTGGCTTATTTAGTCTTCTAGTAGTAGTATAAGGCAGTCAGTGAATATGGGTATTGCTGGCAAGTACGGATTCTGCCTACAAAACTTCCTCCATTTGTTTTCCCTTAGATTTAGAACTCAAGTTCCGAGTTGATCTGTAACATCTTGGATTGCCTTGGCTGCACTCCAGGCACGCACTTCTCACGGATGAGTTCTCTAGCCTTCTTTCTTGAAGACTTTCGCTTTTTCTGCCTCTATTACTCTATTTTCCTCCTTGCCTTTTGAATTTTTAAAAAAATTTTTTTTGACTGATTATTTAAAAAACCCTGCTTTGCTTCCTTTCCAAGAATCAACCAGAATGTTTGTAGATTTCATAAAGGTTTACCATCCCCTTCCTTCAAGTATCTTATAATCCTCATTGATGCCATACATTCCTTTGTTTTCTCCCTCATACCACTGTTATACATAACCAGTATAATCTAAGCTTTACCTGTTGTGATAAGAAGAGGTCAAATTTACAGTATTATTTAAAATCTCAGTATGCCTAGTCTCTACATGCTTATCTACTCTCTAACCTCAGTCACTTTCCAAGATCACTCTATGCAAATACTCCCTGTGCCACCAAAATTGTAGTAATACATGGATGTTCTCCCAACACTTGACGAAGGGGTTTGTTTGTTTGTTTTTTTCATTGTTTTTTTTTTTTTTAATTATGGAATGTTTTTAAGGTCCTTGAGGGTCTTTAAAGCTTATTAGGGTATGGATCGTGACTTTTTTTCCTTAACTGCTGTATCATCAGTGCCTACCAAATTTCTGTTCTTAGTAATAATTCAGCAAACTCCTGATGAATGTATTTGTGTTACTAGGGTCTCAAATATGTGGGTGGTCTTCATAGCTAGAGAGCAGAACCAGAATATGTATGGGCATCCCTAGGCTCCCTGAGCTGCATTGTCATTTGCTACTCACATTGTGACTTCTCATAATGGCACACAGCTGACATTCCGTGTGTGTGTGTATGTGTGTGTGCGTGCACAAAATATCTTATTGGCTCTCATCTACATGTCTTGTCCACTTCCTCTTTACCTCTGTGCTTTTGTTTTATTTTTGCCTGAAGGGAGAGTCATTGTAGCCCCACTGCCATTCCACAAATTTTTCCCCAAGACCTTTGATGCTCTGATCATATTGTAAAAATACTAATTGTATTGTGTTCTTTTAGTGAGAATCTTTAAAGCCTCTGGAGGGAGATGGGGTGAAATACTGCTTAGGAAATTGGAAACCTTTTTTTTTTTTTTTTTTTTTTTTAAGATTTTTTATTTATTTATTCGACAGAGATAGAGACAGCCAGCGAGAGAGGGAACACAAGCAGGGGGAGTGGGAGAGGAAGAAGCAGGCTCATAGTGGAGGAGCCTGATGTGGGGCTCAATCCCACAACACCGGGATCACGCCCTGAGCCGAAGGCAGACGCTTAACCGCTCCGCCACCCAGGCGCCCCAGGAAATTGGAAACCTTTTGACAAAACTGCCAATTGAAAATTAAAAATGACTACTATTCTAATTTTTCCTATTTAAATCCATCTCTTCCTCAAATTAAGATGCTTTAAGTTTCTAACAGTTATTAATGCTCTGCAATCAAAAAGAGAAAGGTAAATTAAAATCATTTATGTGCTTCTTCAAAATTTTAACTGTCTTCTGCTCTAAGTCGAGATCTAGGTTACTGTGACCTCTTTCTCTTTCCTAGCTATTAATTTACTGGTTTCAGGTCCTTGTTATATTGTATTCCCTCTTGTATTTGCTACAACTGTGACCTTTTCAGATTCTAACAACTATTTGTGTGATGGTTTCCACCTTTGACACTCTTGTCATCCGGACACATCTTCCACTATGCTCCCATTATTTATCAGCCGCCCAGACTGAGGAAGTCACTAGAAAAGATATAGCTCTGAAAGGTCCTTTATGTGAAAAGAGTATCCAGATGAGTGAATAGGTCTTTAAGTTGTAAGTTTTCAATATTGCCTATTTAGAGGACATAAGTGTAGGTGTGGCTCTCCTTATTTTAAAAACACTACAAAATAAAAATACACACTTCAGTTTAGATGGTATATAAATACCTACTTTAGAAATAAAGTGAATAATGATAGTCTTCCTGTCTGAATTTCACTTAAAAGATGAAAGCCCTTATTGTTTTACTATCCCAAATTCATGGAATTGGAAGCATACTATTGTTTCATATTGATGATTCTACAATGAGTTTGTTTCAATGCAGGTGTTCTGTTCATTCACTCTTTACTGTCAAAACAGCATTACTTGTGGAGGTGAGCAGCTGACTGAGGATTTGGAAAAAAAAACATAATATTTTATATATATATATACACATACATATATATGTATATATATATATAATAAATTTGAAATATCCTTTGAACTAATGACATTGCAGTTTATTTTCTGTCCAGTATGTATAGTTTTAATCAATCCTAAATCTGGGTTACTACCACAAAAAATAAAAAGCTATATTTTATTTTGAGATTGAATTATAGACCAAAGGAATCTGCTTCTAGTAAATTCTGTATTGTAGTGTTAGTCTCATGTTTCCAAAGAATACCCTGAGTGGACCCTATGTTGAATGAACATATGTATTGTATAGTATAGTGTAGTATAATATAATATAGTGTGTATGCATATATAAATTATTTATATTTCTAATATTGTATCAATTTCTTCTAACTACATTACTTAAGTCAACTCTGGATGTACATAGGAGTAATTTAAGAAGTTTTTCAAAACACCAAAGTTTGGGCCTCATGTGAGAATAATTGAGCTGAATCTCTTAAGTGTAGGGCCCAGACATCAGTATTTTAAAAATTCTCCAGGGTGATTCTAGTATGAAGTCAGAGTTGAGAACCATTAAACGACTAAGTAGGTAGAGAGGCTAGCAAGCTCTGGAATATGTCAGTTTCTAGATTTCCTTAACTATAGGTTGGCAGTTTTCATATGATGTGAAGAAGCCACAGAGGAAAGGACATCTGAGTAATTAGCAGTCCTAGAATTCATTCTCCAGCATCCACCACATATGCATCTTTTATAAAATGGACTGTAAATAACTTCATTCCACAAGTTCAGTGAAGGAAGCCAATTAGAAAATCATTTCTTTTTATCTTCAATATGTGTGTATCTTTCAAAAAGTTTTCTATGATGTGTTCGAATGTGAGTGTCCTGTGGCCTCATTCCATGAGAAGGTGAGATTTTGCTTGAACATAGAGATTATTTTGGAAACCAAAATCTAAATCTTAGATGGGCACAAGAGAGGAAAAGATCTGTCTTGAAAAGATCTATCCTGAAGGAGTTGTCATAATTAGGAATGTTAATGAAGAATGTAGATCTAGATATAGATATGGGTATATGTAGATATATATCCTCTTTATATAACTACTTCTTGGTTTCCAAATAAATCTGGGAAAGAATCACTTATATTCTTACCACTATTCCTTGAACCTCTGAAAACAGGAGAATGACAGAGACAATTAGAATTCATGTGTCACAGGGTAGGGATGTGAGAAGAGGTGATTTGAAAGGCAAAGTAGTCTCATATTTAACCAGATTTTCCTTCTTTAGCTTACTGTGAACATAGTTTTACTCCCATTATTGGAAAAATGTATGTTGAAACATCAAAAGTGAATTTTAACTAGAAAGTTTTTTAAAATTTTGAGATTACTTTACTCATGGGCTGTTGAAATAAGGGACTCCATAGCTGGAGAAGTCTAGAAATTCTGTAATATTTGAATTTTTAAAATTATGTATAAAATATTAATTTACTTATATTTAGACTACTGTGTGCTGTTTTTCTTGTCCTTCAGTTTTTGCATTTTTATAATACATTTGAAAAGAAAGAAACATTTAATTGGGTGCTAACTTTGGTCAGGCATCTGTATGATTACTGTCAGCTATAAGCATGTCTTTAAATCCTACTTCAAGTTAGAAGATATATGCTTTCAAAATTATTGATTTTCAGTTTTGACCTTGGCAAAAAAGAATGAACAAATCATCTCATTCAAAACCATAATATCACACAAATATTTTCTTATGGTTTGATTTATAATTTCAGTTGAACATGAACTTGCCATCTCTATAAACTTAACTCACTTTCAAAGACAGATGGGACTACAATTGGCTTTGAATGACTTTAATTTTTTTCTCCAAAAATTTATTAGAACTTCTGCATGACCCTTATGAGTCCCCATGAACCTATTTGTGAGTGGGATTGTTTGCAGATAAGGACTGTAGCATCACTAAAATATAGGGACAAGCTTATAAGGAATTGTACTAGATATTTATAGTCAGAGTTCTAAAAGTTTATGATTTTTATGAATTGAAAGCAAATTAAATAATTCACTTAAAAATAACAGATATTACTAGGATCTCATTCAGGTCTCTGTTCAAATGCAACCCTCTCAGAGAGACCTCTCCAGTCCACCTTTCCTAGAATGGCCACAGGCCAGGCAAGGGATAGTGTTGAAAAAAGTTTGAGAAAGAAATGCATGAGTAAGTGCAAAAAGTCACTAATATAATTTTATATTTGTGTGCCAATGAAAGTATAACAAGTCAGTACAAAAAGAACCAAATAACCTGTTGTGAGGAGTATATATAGTTACATATATTTTTGTCATAATTGTAACTTCTTGATTTCCTTTAAAAGGACTATATTTAGAATGGCTAGGATTTTATTTTCAATAATGTTTTCTCTGAAATTCTATGCAATAGACCAAATATGGATAATGTTCAGCTAACTCAGATTTTGAGCTATCTTAAATTTAGGCTTTATATGAAAATCACAATGTATTTTTACATAGATGTGCTGTCACTATAACTTGTTATTAAAGCATTTTTCTCTTCAGAGAATTATTTTTTCCTATAAGGGAATCATAAAATCTATGATTTAAATTGAAATTAAAGCAATGCTTTCATGATCCTTAATAGAGCAAACTTCTGGATGGAACAAGAGATTAAAACACTAACCCTAGTTTTTGGATACTAGTTAGTGTTTATTTACCCTGAGACTTGAAGTTGTTTAGGCTTCATTGTAAATATTACTACATTCATGTTCTTTGGTTTCTTTTATTGTGCCCATGTTCTATAAAACCTGCCTTATCTATAGACCTTACATGACAACAAAGAACCAGAAAGTATTCCACCTAAAGAAAATCAGTATATTAATTGAAAACAAAAGCTGAAATATAATGATTTCAAATATATCATATATCATCTGACTTTTCATATTATAAACAGTTCCTAAATCTCGCAGGAAATTTAAAAATAGAAATCAGAAGGAATGTCACATTTTTTCATCACTGATGTAGGACTATTATTAACATGCTAACATTGGTATAAGAATGTTGTGACATTTTCCCTTTCAGCTGTTTTATCTATTCAGTTTTTTGTGTTGTTATTGTAAGTTTTTTATATAGTAATACTTAAGTATTTCATGTGTATTTTCTGAATGAATATTTAATTAAAACTATTTCTTGATATTCCGTAATTATAATTTTTATTAACATGATAATATCCCATGGAGATTTTGATATATCATGGTTTACTTATTCCTTAATTATTGAAATTCTTCAACAGCCATTAATTGAGCACCTATATGTGCCAGGTATTTTTGGGGTCCCAGGAATTGATCAGTAAAGGTCATAAACTCTGTAGGCCCTCACTTTGTAGAGCTTGTTTCTGTAAAGTAAGATAGCCAATGAAATAATAATGATGCACCATACATCAGGCGATCATAAGGGGTATAAAGAAAACAGCTTTTATACTTTGATTTAAAAAACAAACTTTAAAACATGATAGAAATATGAAAATAGGAAGTAAAAATCTCTCTCATTTATGCAGATGGCTGTTGTTGACATGTGATGCATGTACTTATAGGTTATGTTTTTTTTTCTTTATTGGCCTATATATGTATGCAGGCACACACTGTATTCTGTGGGATCATACAGTGAGAGCCCTGTTCTTGGTGTTGATCTTTTCATTGACAATATCAGATATACTGCCTATCATGCATATTTGCTGAATTATTAAAGAATATTCAAATCTGCAATAGGGAAAATGCTTAAATGGTAATGAGGGTAAGTGAAATAATGTATATAGCAAAAAAGCAATTAACTTGTGAGTCATGTTGTCATGAAGTTCAAATGAGGCGATGTATATTAAGCTACTTACAAGTCAAGGAATGCAATTATATTCATTTCCATTTGATGATGATTTCATTTCAACAAGATAAAAGTTAGGGGCGGTCCATCTAGTAGAAAGTTCTATTACTGGAACCAAAAACCAGAGTAAAAAGAGCAAAACAGAGGAGATGGCTTTATAAGGTGTGAAAAATGTCTAGAGGTTATAGTTGGTAGTAGGTTAGAAATATTACCAGTGTGTTGTAATCTCCATAGTTAAACACAAAAAGCAAGCAAGCAAGCAAACAGATTGCCTTCATAGGCCTCTGTGTTCACAGTGGGAACCTTAGACCATACCTGTGGCAATGGCTTAACTCCAGGCACTGGTTTATTTTTTGTATGTTAAAGCAAATCTCAATCCCATCCCAGGAAAATTAAATCAGAACTTCTATGGCTGAGAGCTAGTGGTTTTGTTTTCTTTTGTTTTGTTTAAAAAAAGATCCCAGCCACTATAATGTGTATCCAGGGTTGAAATCCCCTATTTGAATACATGAATTTTATTACTAGGCAAATAAATCATAGAGAGTATTAAAGAACTGCATATGTAGTCTTTGAAGGCATCTTTGAGTCTCAAGTCTTACATAATAGTAAGGCTGACTTTGTGCTATGAAATTGTAATTTATCTGACCCATTAGCAGCAGCAGTTAACACAATTCATGAAACACGTCTTTCTGTGTTTCACTTCACTGTTCTCTTGATACTCTTTTTCTATCACTTTTCCATTTTCCATTATTTCAATTTTTCCATTATTTCATTATTTCTAACTGGAAATCTAGTTAAAGCCTGAAAATAACAAAACTTGTTTTTATAGTCTGATTGGTCAATAATCTTTCCGGATGGTGCTCTCAGGAAATATGTGTTCTTCATGAATGGGGAAAATAAACTATATAGTTTATTTTTAAAGCCCAAACCTAAGGAGCTATTGTTCTGCTTACTCTCTTCTGATTATTCTTCCCCAGAACTTCCATTTAATCCTTAAAAACCGTTGCAACTAAACTTTGAGTACCACTTACAGAAGATATTTTCTTTTTTCCAGTGAACCTCAAAAGTAAGTCATTTTTACCTAGGAAGGAAAGATAACTGTTTCAAAGATAAGATTAATCACGTTAGGTCTTCAACAATCTTTTTTTTTCTATTCCACAGTTATATTTATCTTCAGAAGGTCTAATCCAGTTCAAAGCAAAGATGTATGAAATCAGTTTGATTCCCTAAGGCAAACCCAGAGAGACTCTTATATTTATTTCTTTTAGTAAACTTATGGCTGCTGTCTAAGCCAAAATTAAAAGCATAAATAACAAATAGGAATGGACCACGAAGCTAGATAAATTGACTTCACAACTAGATTTACATGTTGGATCATCAAAACTTTACGTGGCCCAACCATCAATTTATAAATGCTCTCTTCAATTTGAACTTTCCCATCCTTTCCTATTGTTCCCCAGTCTTCTACATTAAAGTCCTTGGCTTTCCCCTGAAATATAAATCCTTCTCTTACAATAATATATAGAAAGGCACCATTTATTAAATTTCTTCTGCTAAAAGTCTTCTATGGTGTGTATTCCCCTCCTCCACTCCTAGAATACATTCTAGGAAAACCCTCCTTAGCGCTAATGAGAAAAAATAAAGAACTGTGTATTTAGTTTCATACACGTGCTGGTAAGATTTAACACCGTGTTTCTGAAATTGGCATGGCCAATGGAAAATGATGCTTAATAGATATATAATGTTAAGACTAACTTTTTAAATGAAAACTTCCAATGGTATGTCCATAATGGCTCCTCTGATAATAACTGTTCGTATCTAGTGAAAATCACAGAATATTATATATTAATATTATTATTAATAATCTGGGTTTCTGATATTGAATTTTGATTAATTTGATATTCTCCAGCTGTACTTGCTGTCTTTGATTCTATGTGATGCCTCTTTATCATGACGATAAGTTTAGCTTTTTTCCTTAAACTGCCTTGAGTAAACTTAGAAACTGACAATTTATGCAAAACAATAGGCCAGTATGGTCAAGAATGAAATGTATCCATTTGTTTAAAACTCAAGGTCTTTCGTGAAAAAAAATTACTCAATTTGGAAAGTGAACGGAGAAATTATAAAGAAAAAACAAACTACATAAAGAAATGAGACCCATTGTAACATTTACCACAATAAAGAGTGAAGATATAATCACATTCTCTCCCTCTCTCTGTCCCTTTCTCTGTCTCTTTCTTTATATATATATATATATATTCTTTAAGAAAAATCATTTGATGTGAATTGAGCTCTTACTATGAGGTAGGGACAATGTTAAGTGCTTTAAATTGATTTAATCTTCATAGGCATCTATTTTAATTATATATACACAATAAAATGAATTTTTCAGTGTAAAAATATTTGATATGCACATGTGCTTCTTATAAGGTCCACAAAGACTTTTACAATCTTGCTAATGTTTAGTTTTTAGCAAGCACTCTCTTCCAGCAGTATCCAAGACAATCTATATTCTTTTTATTGTATTTTATTTTTTTGACAAGACAGTGGTTTCTTCTTGACAGGTCTTCTTGACAAGACTGCTTGTTTCATCTATCAGAATAAAAGGGTGTTATCTCTAAATAGGTACTATTGGTAACAAAGAAATGCCCAAATTAAATAGATAGACACTAAGATAAATTTTCCAAGTGATTATTTTTTTTTAATATCACATATTTATGGTCTGTCTCTCTCTCTGTCACTTTCTCTTTGTCTCTTTCTGTTTCTGTCTCTCCTCTCTTTTTTTCCTTCTTCCCTCTACCTCTCTTTCCTCTCTGGTAGGGGCTAGAATACTTGAATTTTAGTCTCTGCTAAATTGATTTAGAGCAGTATAACCTTCGGCAAATGACAAAAGGTAATTGGGATTCTAAATTTCTGTTCTTTAAAATGATAATAAAAAATAGATGATATCTAGTGTCACTTGTAGACCTAAAATTCTGTGGTTCAAAGACATAATGAAACACTACCTGGGGTTATATACCATGGACAATAAGTTTCAAATGAAGACTTTTTGAAAGTCCCACATTTACTTGAAAAGATGCATTTTACTTTGAGCTGAAATGCCGCATTGACCATGTGTCTTCTGTAGATATTTTTGTTTCAGATGAGAAAGGACCAAAGAAGCTAGGTTTAGCTAACTGTCATTTATCATGAGGATTTAAGTAGAACATAATAGAAATCCACAAAGAAGAGACTTTATGAAGCCAACTCTCATGAAGCTTAGCCTGGATATTAATGCTGACCTCTGAGCTATGCTAAGGACTAGGCCATAGCAGTCTCAACTTGGGGTCCCCTACCATGGACGTGACCCTGGACATGACTCATATGCCACATGAACTCTTTCTCCTGATTTCTTTTCTTCCTCTGCTTACCTATCATTTCTGTCCTCTCATGCCTTCTCTGTACACTTCACTTTGATTTACCATAATCCTCAATCTACTTTAGGTCATTCTTTCATCTCCAATACCCATTGCTAATTAGCTAATTTGTTTGCTGTTAGTTCAATTAATGAGAGAGAATCTCTTAAGTGTAGTTTATTTTTTCAAACCAAGGTTTTTGGAAGGGATCAAACTTGGGCCCAATTAGCTGTGGTAGGGATTGCACTTTGGCCTATGTAGTAAAAAATATGACAGTCAAGGCTGTACCCTTCAGGAAAGTATGTGGGGTTCATACTTTGCCTTAAAGCAGGTATGGCCCTACAGGTAACAAGATTAATTAATTCACATGATGGACTGGGTATAAGATTATGAGCAGCAGCAACTGTCGCATACCTAAATACCACCATTTGAAGCATTTACACACCTGCTTTCAGGGGGAAATTAAAAGAAGTTATTTTGAGTAAGGAATGTGTGAGGAGATTTAATGTGTATCTCCAAAAGGAGGTGGACATTGACTTTTCTTAATTAAAGCAACTACTCTAAAGGGAATTGAAATAAGAAATGAAAATTCCTGTATCTCTTTGTCGATTTTAATAGCATAAAACCTCAAAAGCTTATATGAAAGCAAAGGCTAATTGTTATATTTAAGACAAGAATTTTTTCAAAATTACATTTTTAAAAATTATTTGTCCACATAACTACCTCCTTTCCCTATTTACTTTCTTAGTAAAAGTAGAAGTTCAAAAATTGAAAATTATCTATGTATTTGACAGAGGAGAGAAGACATCAGAAGAGAGATGGGAATTTGTTGTACTTGTTTATACTCTAGAAGTGATGACTATTTCAAAATTCTCTTCTGTGAATAATACAATGAATATGTGAGGCATTCTGAAATAGCTACTAACAATAATTATTTTATGTTAATATTTTGTTTATAAATGGGGCCTTATAACTGGTTTGAGACAATAACCAATTTTTATATCCCATAAAGGGTGTACTGTACCACCAAATGCTGAAAATGAGCTGAAATTTATAACTCATTTATCTGAGGGATTTTTTTTTTAGTACATACAGCATACAGGAACATGTATTATTCATCTAAGCTCTTAACTCATTTGCATTTTCATTAAACTGTAAGGACTATATCACTTCAATGTGAGCAGAATTTTAATTTGATTCTGTTTTGTACATACAAACCCAAATTTCTTGTGTTTAAACTCAAAGCATTTACTAATAGACATCTATACATGTATACATACAGACATGTGCATATCTGTAATTGAGGGAAAAGGCATGCAAAGAAAACATCTAATACCCAATTCATTTGTTTTTTATTTGAAATAAGATATTTTCCCATAGAAGTGAATCTTCCAAGTAATGAAACATTCTCTTAAGCACTGAAACTTTTAAAATATTACTGTCATTTGAAATATATTACAACTTTTCTTTTAAAGCCAAGTATACTGAATGTTATTCTATTATTGATGATCCAAAGACATAACTTTCATAAGCTATTAAAACTTGAAGGTTTTTTCCCTAAAAATAAATGGCTACAAAGGCATGCTTTTTAAGTTTCATATATATTTTTATATATTTATATATAACATAAAATATTTTTATAAATATTTATAAAATATTAAAAAACATCTCTGTGGCTTCTTACTAACAGGCTGTGAGAAAGGAAGCAGAGGAAAGAGCTCCCTTTTAATAGTATTTGTCATCTTCTAGTTTGTTTCTTCAAATTTACTTAGTCAATCAGTAAATAAATATTAATTGGTATTTATGAGGAGGCACTTGAAACAGAAGGAGAAATAGTCAAAGCTTTGTTGAGGAAGGAGATATGTAATAAACTGGTGAACATTAAAATGAATAAAGAAGACTTCTGGTATTACTCAGGATTGTATTATGCTGTTAGAATATTAACAACACTTAATAATTATCAACCACACTTTCACTGTACCGGGTACTCTTCTTTATGTGGTTTAATTCATTTGTCTTCCTAAAGGAAGTTAGGAGGTATTATTACTCCTTATTACTCCTCCTTTCCTTATATTTCACATGGGGAAAGTGAGGCAGAAATGTTAAGTAACTTGCTAGTTCATAGCTAGCAAGTGTGGAGAAAATAATTTAAAACAAAATCTGCTAACCCAGATAACCTCTCCACAAAAGCAGAAGAGAAAGAAAACAGTTTTGTTATTCAATAAGCATTAAACCAAAATGCATCACAGGCAATCTGTTGAGAGAATGCAAAGACAAAAAGACATCTCACCATATATATAGCCAAGCAGATACAACCTATTACTTACATGTTTTCAAGACAAACAGTAAATAGTCCTTGAGTAGGAGACTTGATGTCACCAATTGTCATGCATCCTTCACTATAGATTCACCTGGTAGTTGGGGTGACCATCTGTTTTTGCTTATTGGCTTTATCCAAAGGAAAAATAAACATATCTTTATGACAGGAATTAGTTTTACATCTTGGAGTTTGGCACCTGTCAAAATTAGGCTCCTAACCTTCCAAAGGAACTAGGAGATAAAAGTACTATGTTCCTTAATGATTGCCTATCAAAGAAATGATCCCCAGATTCTTGAGAAAGACATACCTAGGTTGTAAAACTGGCAAAAGGCTTTTTTCACTTTTTTTTTAAATGTACATAGGTTTTAAGAAACAGAGAAAGAACTTACAATTTTAAATTTTCTAAAGTAAATGCACGAAGAAAAGGGAAAGGTTGCTTTCCTTTTTATTCAACAGGAAGAGTTAAGCTTCTTATTTTTAATTTCTATGTGCCTTTATGTAAATAAATAATAGAATTAAGATTTGAGTCTAGGAAATGTTGGCAAAGCCCAAGCCCTTAAATACATCCCTACATAAAATTCTGTTTGGCTTAGAGATGACTGTCTTCACTTGCTTTGATACTTACATCATGAGAAGAATGCAGCCATATAAGCTCCAGGGAAGGAACATTCCAAATAGATGAAACAATAAGTCAAAAGACCTTCAAGAGGTTTGATGTGTCTAAAGGACACAATAAAAACCAGTGTGGTTGGATATAGTGGATGGTGGGGGGAGACCATAGGCTTGGACATTTAGGTGAGAGTTAAATCTTATAGGCACTGTAGGCCATAGTGAAAAGTTTGGATTTTATTTTATTTTATTTTATTATTTTTTTTTANCATGAGAAGAATGCAGCCATATAAGCTCCAGGGAAGGAACATTCCAAATAGATGAAACAATAAGTCAAAAGACCTTCAAGAGGTTTGATGTGTCTAAAGGACACAATAAAAACCAGTGTGGTTGGATATAGTGGATGGTGGGGGGAGACCATAGGCTTGGACATTTAGGTGAGAGTTAAATCTTATAGGCACTGTAGGCCATAGTGAAAAGTTTGGATTTTATTTTAGTGGCAATAGAGAGCAATTTGAAGGCTCTCTTAAGCAGAGAATTATAATCTCATTTTTGATTAAGAAATTATTTTTCTTGTTGTATGAAGAAGTTGTGTTATGTTAGGGAGTTGACAATGGAGGCAGAGTAGCCAATAAAAGACTATTGCAGTAGTCTTAGTCTATGGTTACAGCAGTAGATATTTGAGTTAAATTTTGCCTATTTTTGGAGGCAAAGCTACAGAATTTTTGGTTGTGAGGTANAAGAAATTATTTTTCTTGTTGTATGAAGAAGTTGTGTTATGTTAGGGAGTTGACAATGGAGGCAGAGTAGCCAATAAAAGACTATTGCAGTAGTCTTAGTCTATGGTTACAGCAGTAGATATTTGAGTTAAATTTTGCCTATTTTTGGAGGCAAAGCTACAGAATTCTGTTGATGTTTTGGTTGTGAGGTGGGAAGAGAGAGAAGAATCAAGAGTGATTCCAAGAATTTAGTTCTAAAATAAGTGGTGGTTATTATCTACTGGCATAAGGAAGACTTCAACTCTAGAACAGATTTGTGGCAGGTATGGGGAATCAATACTAATTTTAGCCATCTTAAGGTTGTAATGTCTTTTAGACATAGGTTCACATGGTGATATCAAGTTAGCAGTTGGATTTAGGAGTTTGTGCTTCAGGGTAAATAGTCTAAGCTACAGATGCAAATTTGAGGGTCAAGGGCATATGAAAAGTATGCATATAACTGCAGGATCAAGAATGAATGGAATTACCTATCCTGTGAAGGCAGGTAAAGAAAAGAGCTGAGGACAGGACATTTTTTTTTCTTTTAACATTTTATTTATTTATTTGACAGAGAGAGAGAGACAGCCAGCGAGAGAGGGAACACAATCAGGGGGAGTGGGAGAGGAAGAAGCAGGCTTCCTGCGGAGGAGCCTGATGTGGGGCTTGATCCCAGAATTNACACAATCAGGGGGAGTGGGAGAGGAAGAAGCAGGCTCATAGCAGAGGAGCCTGATGTGGGGCTTGATCCCAGAATTCGGGATCTGAAGGCAGACGCTTAACGACTGAGCCACCCAGGTGGCCTGAGGACAGGACATTTCTTGACATGTAAACCAAAGTAATACCCTCTAAAAGAGTATTTGTCTTAGAGATTATTTGTTGGCAAATTGAAGGGAAAAAAAAACTTTGTAGTTACATAAAGAGATAAGTAGAAACCCAAGAAACAGTGTTACTATGGAAGTGAATGAAAGAGATAAATCCTACAGAAAAGTCAAATTTGATAAGGATGAATGATCTCTAGTGGGATTAAGAACTAAAATAAATTGAGTACCTACTATGTTTCAGAGATCTGTCAAAGTGCTTTACATATATTAACTCATTTGACCCTCAAGATTACTTTCTTTCCCCAGAGATAAGGACAAATACTGCTGAAATTTAGCAAATGAAGGTAGAAGTTAATTAACTTATTTAAAGGCATACAGCTTGTAAGTGATGCAGTTGGATTCAGACTCAGGAAGTGGGACTCAAGAGCCTATGCTCCTAACAATTATGGTTATTGGTGACTTTTTGGAAGCAATTACAGAGGAATTTACTGTTCCCTCTGCTACAAAACTCTTCCCCAATATCTAAATGTGCCTCTGTCTCACACTTAAGATCTCTGTACAGTGTCACCTTATCAGAGAGCCTTTCCCTAATATTCAACCCAAATGTCTCCTTGCACCATTTAATTTTTCTTCTTGGAACTTGCCAATTCCTGTAATAATTATATATTTGTCTGGTATCTCTACCTAGCTGTTAGTAAGGACTTAAATTTGTTCATCATAGTGTTAGCTGTGCCTGGTCAATTTTTATGACTAAGTAAAGATTTATTGGCCAAAGAATAATGATAAGTTAATGAATAAATGAATGAATGAACATAGCTTTGGTGGCAATTTTGAGTGTCCAGCTGAATTTTTGGGACTGTGGGTCTTTAGTTTTGCTAATTCTGAGGGTCATGTCCTTTTCTCCAACAGGGCTCTGTCACCAAGAGGAAAGATGATTGTGGGAGTGAGTCAGGATCAGAGTAGCCAGAAAGGAAGAGCATTGGAGAATCTTAAATAGAGGGAAAAGAACAGTTGAAATAGAAGGAAGACAGTAGTGTTTGTATAGAGAGTGTTAGGGGACAAATAAGGCATGGAGAGGACTATTGGATTGTGAGGGAAAAATCAGAGACCAAGGCATGGGGAGAATTGAAGGATTCAAGAAACAATTGGAGTAGGGTAAGGGATGTAAAGAATTAAAATGATGGAAAGTTGTAGTCATTTTATGGAATTTAGAATTTTAGATTTTTGTTGATTATTAACTATGATTAGGCAAAGGAAATAAGGTATAAAAATAAATGTTTTAAAAGTTATAAAAATGTTTCCTTAGAATTTCTCACCAGCATTGACATCAATAAAGTTTTATTTATTTATTTATTTATTTATTTATTTATTTATTTATTTATTTATTAGAGAGAGAGTGCCTGCACGGGGGCATGCAGGGGGAAGGGAGGGACAAGGGGAGAGGGAGGAGAGTGGCAGACTACCTGCTGAGTGTGGAGTCTGACATGGGGCTTGATCCTAGCACCCTGAGATCATGACCTGACTCGAAATGAACAGTCAGACGCTTAATTGACTGAGCCACCCACGTGGCCCAAAGTTTTTTTTCCCCCAACCTTAAACCTTATCTCCTTAAGAGCACATCAATAGTTGTATCTTTTAAAATAATATTTTCTTAATTTAATGAAAACATGCATATGCATATACAGTCATAGACATTTCCAACTTAAACGTTTACATTTTATGTTATTTTATTATTTTTCAAAGATTTTATTTATTTGACAGGGAGAACAAGCAGAGGGAGCAGCAGTCAGAGGAAGAGGGAGAAGCAGGCTCCTCACTGAGCTGGGAGTCCTACACAGGGCTTGATCCCAGGACCTTGGGATCATGACCTGAGCCGAAAGCAGATGCTGAACAGACTGAGCAACCCAGATGCCCCAAACATTTAGATTTTAAAATGTCTATAATTAGGGGCGCCTGGGTGGCGCAGTCATTAAGCACCTGCCTTCAGCTCAGGTCGTGATCCCAGAGTCCTGGGATCGAGCCCACATCGGGCTCCCTGCTCTGCTGGGAGCCTGCTTCTTTCTCTCCCACTCCCCTGCTTGTGCTCCCTCTCTCTCTGTCTCTCTCTGTCAAATAAATAAAATAAAATCTTTAAAAAAATAATGAAATAAAATGTCAATAATTAGACATTCTAATTAGAGCCATCTCTATTGTAGTTGTGGGCGGCTAGATATAGAAACACTGGTTTTGAGTTATTCTTTCATAACTGATTATTTGAAAAATCTTTATTCAGTATATTCTCTTCTAACCAACAGAATTATTTTATTAGATAGCTGGCTGGAGCAATGGATAAAATCTGTGCTTCTTCCTGCATGAGCCTTTATAGGCCTTCAACTAGCAAAACCCAGAGCAAAACAAAAATGTCTTGAACTTCATTATCAGTGTGAACAACTGTCTAATACATCCTTACAAACTAGCTTGGAGGTGTACATATGTAATTTCAAAATAGTTAATATAATTACATTTGATGAAGGATTTGGGGCAATATGATCATTAAAAAGCCCATTTACTTCTTCTGGAAATGTTCCATTTTTGTATTTGGAAAAATATATATATTTTTTCAATTACGTTTTTCTAAGATCGTAAAAGGGAGCAAAAGTTACGTTCAATTCCTCAAATTGAGAGGACCGTTTAAAGCAATTTTATAATGTTAATAAATAGGAAAATGCATTAACATCTGATTTACTAGGGTGGTCAGGATTTGTAGCATGGTTTATTGCAGTTCATTTAACAAATAAGGCATGCATATTGTTTTCAATTTCCTTATACTCCCAGCTGAGTAGTAAAACTATTCTAAGTAGTATATTAGTAACAATAATAGAGTAAAAGCTGGAGGGGGTTCTGGAATATCTTAGGAAATTTATTTCTACTTCTGCTGTAACAACCACTCAAGGCATAAAGTTCTTAATGTGGCACTTACAGACTTCAAGGATCATTTAAAATAAAATCTAAAACAATAAAACTACATTGTTGTAAAGCAGGAAATCACGTTAAAAATTTCTATTCCCGTATATGTAGACATTTGTATGTATCACTCTCCTTTGCCACAGTTATCCCTCTTTTATCTCAAATGAGGATATTTTTATTGAAATCAGAGGGAATTCACAGTTAAAATAGTAATTGTGTTTTACATTTCAATTATAGTTTAAAGGTTTTAATTCAGTAATATTCAACTTTAAATTAGGTCTTTACAAGAGCATTGATCTGAGAGCTTTGTTCCATGTTGAAAGAGACTTCACTCAGGAGTTATCCTGACTGTCTGGAATTTGGACTCTCCTAAGCTTCACATACATGTACGGAAGCCGCTAACTGGGCAGTAGGTTATGAGAAGAAAGATTATGTATCCCTTTACTGTCAAGGAATATTGTGGAATATGGATAATTTACTTGGATCATGTCTGATATCAACTCTTAAACCATTAATTCAGGGCAAAAAAAGGGAGTCTTAAAATAAAATGTACACTCTGAAAAGTACTCTGAAAAGTCAAGATGGATAAGTGTGCAGATTTTATTTACCCACTTAACTAAGTTTTATAGGTTATCTCTTTAAGCAGAATTGTGCTGGTCTCAGAGCACTCAGTGCTGTACAGGGCAGACCTGGGTTCTGTATTCCTGGCATTTACATTCTAGTTTAGAGAATGGACAAACACAGTAGTGGAAACAAATACACACCCATCCTTCTGACCACTGTGAAGAAGCCAGTAGGGACGGAGATGGTGCTTTTGGTTGTGCTACATTTGTTGCAATTGAGGTCACTGGAGGCCTCTTTGAGGAGCAGTGTACTTGAAATGAAATTTGAGAAGGATTTAGCCATAATGATAACAGGGGAAAAGCAGTAAGGGGGAGGAAAAAAAAAAAAAAACCCAGGAACAACAAAAGAGAAAGTTCTAGGAATAAGAAATGTTTAAGTTGCAGAGTTACAGAAACGAGAGCAATTTGATGGCAGTCTAATTAGAGCAGGACGAGGGTATTTTGTGCTGTGAAGTTGGAGAGGAGACAAGGCCACCTCATGAGGGACGTTATAGGTCAAGAATTTTTTAGTTTTTTAGTATATATGTAGTAGGAAGCCAGTGAAGTGTTTGGACCAGAGAAGTGATGTGATTTGATGATTCATGTTTTTCGGTCCCTGGATTGTGGGGAGCTGGCAGGGGATTCAAGAAGACCAGCTAAAGAGCTGCTTGCAGTTTTTCAGAAGACTGATAATAGTATCTTGGCCCAGACACTTGTAAAGATGGAAAAAAGGTAAAAATTCAATGTGTATTTTGGAGATAAAACTTAGCTGAGCAACTGGTACATTTATAGGGGGAGATGACTGAAAAGGAAAGAATCATGTGTGATTTCCTGTCTTTGGTGTGAACAGTAGGGGAGATGGGGGGCCATTGATGGTGCTGTTTGTTTAGATGAAAAAGATACAATCGCTTGTTTGTTTGAAGGTACTCTGATATCTGAGAATTATTTCTATAGCAGGATTGAAATTCTTAAGATGTATGTTCAGAAAGTTTGACAGTTTCCTGCAAGCCTGTCAGGAAGAAAGAGAATGTTTGCTTGATTATCATTAGTACAATTTTATCTCAGTGATACGCCAGTGAAGTAGTACCAGCCAGATGAATGCCGGGGAACTTGATCTGTCTTCCCTCTCTCGATACCACGATCTAGTTTAGAAAACCATGACGTTTCCTTCTCCCTTTGCATTTTACTCAGTGGGACTTTTATGAAATTTAGCCACATTTTTATTTTCATTTAGTAAAATATATTCCTTTTCATATATAGTTCCATGAGATCAGACAAATGAATACTATGACAAATACAAAATAGTACTATCACCCTAAAACTTTCTTCATGCTGCTTTCATACCAGCAAACACTGGCTGCACTGATATTTTTTTGTCTTAACATTGTGCCTTTTTCTGAATTGTCATATAAATGGACTCATTCAGTAGCTTTATGATTTTGATTCATACATGTTATTGCATTTATCTATAGTTCCTGTTTCTTGCTGACTAGAGTTTCATTGTTTGGATATAGTAGATTGTCAGATTTGGTGATTATGAATGAAGCTACTATAGGTGTAAGTTTTCATTTCTTGTGGGTAATACCAAGGAGTGGGATTGCTGGGTCATACAGTGAGTGTATATTTAATTCTATTAGGAACTGCCGAAGTGGCTCTAGGATTTTGCATTCCCACCAACAATGAAGGACAGTTTGTTTCTTCATATCCTTACCAGTCCTTGGTATCATCAGATGTTTTGTTTGTTTGTTTAGCCATTCTAGTAAGTATGAAGTGTATCTCTTTACTTTTAATTTGCATTTAGCTAATGGCTAATGATATTGAGAATCTTTTCATGTTTTTTATGCTATCTATATATCTTCTTTGGTTAAATGCTTGGCCAAATATTGCCCATTTTTTAAAATTAGGCGGTTGTTTTCTTACTGAAATTAAGAGTTCTTTATATATTTTCTGACATGAGATTAGCCAGCATTTTCTCCCAGTCTGTGGCTCTTCTTTCATTTTATTAACGTTATATACATAACGTAAGATTTCTTTGATAAATCCTAATTTAGCATTTCTTTGCTTTTACCGATTGCGTCTCCAGTGTTATACACCGGAACTCTTTGCTCAACCTGAGATCAAACATTTTTCTCTTCTATTTTTTCTTGTAGAAGTTTTGTACTTTTAGGTTTTATATTTAGATCTATGATCTATTTTTTTTTTTTTTTTGCATATAGATGTCCAAATGTTGTAGCGTATTTTCTTGAAAAGACCATCATTAGTCCCTGGAATTGTCTTTGTACTTTTGACAAAAAAGACATCAAGGTCTGCATTACTTGGCTTGTAATTACTTGGGTTCCTTACTCCATATTAAAAGTCAGCAGCATAATGTCTTCTCTTTTCTCTGACTTCCAGAACGCTTGTGATTACTTTGGGCTCAATCTGATATAAGAACAATTTCTCCATTTTTTCTTTTGTTTCTCTTGCCTTTGGAGATGTGTCATGAAAAAAGTTGCTGTGGCCGATGTCAAAGAGGTTGCAGCTAGAGGATTCCTGTCTCACGTCGAGGTCTTTCAACCATTTGAAGTTTATCTTTGTGCATGGTGTGAGAGAGTGGTCCAATTTCATTCTTTTGCATATAGCTGTCCAATTTTCCCAGCACCATTTATTGAAGAGACTGTCTTTATATCACTGGATATTTTTTCCTGCTTTGTCAAAGATTAGTTGCCCAAAGAGCCAAGGGTCCATTTCTGGGTTCTCTATTCTGTTCCATTGGTCTATGTGTCTGTTTTTGTGCCAGTACCATGTTGTCTTTGTGATCACAGCTTTGTAGTATAGTTTGCAATCCTGCAACAAGATGCCTCCAGCTTTGTTTTTCCTTTTCAACAATTCCTTGGCGATTTGGAGCCTTTTCTGATTCCACAGAAATTTAAGGGCTGTTTGTTCCAGTTCTTTGAAAAATGTCATTGGTATTTTGATCGGGATGGCATTAAAAGTGTAGATTGCTCTGGGTAGCATAGACATTTTAACTATGTTTATTCTTCCGATCCAGGAGCATGGAATATTTTTTGTCTTTTTGTGTCTTCTTCAGTGTCTTTCAAGAGTGATTTATAGTTTCTAGAATATAGATCCTTTACGTCTCTGGTTAAGTTAATTCCAAGGTAACGTATGGTTTTTGGTGCTATTGTAAATGGGATGGATTCCCTAATTTCTCTTTCTTCAGTCTCATTATTCATGTATAGAGATGCAACTGATTTCTGAGCATTGATTTGTATCCTGCCATATTATGGAATTGCTCTATAAGTTCTAGTACTTTGGGGGTGGAGTCTTTTGTGTTTTCCATATAAGTGTCATGTCATCTGCGAAGAGAGACAGTTTGACTTCTTTGCCGTTTTGGATACCTTTTATCCCTTTTTGTTGTCTGATTGCTGTTACAAGGACTTCCAGTGCTATGTTGAATAATAATGGCAAGAGTAGACATCCTTGTCATGTTCCTAATCTTAAGGGAAAGGCTTTCAGCTTTTCCCCATTGAGAATAATATTTGCTGTAGTCTTTTCATAGATAATTCTTATGAAATTGAGTAATGTACCCTCTATCCCTATACTCTGAAGGGTTTTAATCAGGAAAGAATGCTGTATTTTGTCAAATGCTTTTTCTGCATCAATTGAGAGGATCATATGGTTCTTGACTCTTTTCTCGTTGATGTGATCTATCACACTGATCAATTTGTGAGTGTCGAACCACCCTTACATCCCAGGGATGAATACCACTTGGTCTTGATGGATAATCCTTTNTGAATCCCACTTGGTCTTGATGGATAATCCTTTTAATGTACTGTTGGATCCTATTAGCTAGGATCTTGTTGAGAATTTTGGTGTCCGTATTCATCAGGGATATCGGTCTGTAATTCTCCTTTTTGATGGGGTCTTTGCCCGGTTTGGTGATCAAGATAATACTGGCCTCATAGAATGAGTGTGGTACTTTTCCTTCTGTTTCTATTATTTTGAAACAGCTTTAGGAGAAAAGGTATTATTTCATCTTTGAATGTTTGGTAGAATTCCCCAGGGAATCCGTCAGGCCCTTGAGTCTTGTTTTTGGGGAGGTTTGTGATCACTGCTTCAATCTCTTCATAATTAATCGGTCTGTTTAAAAAATCAATTTCTTCCTGTTTCAGTCTTGGTAGTTTATAGGTTTCCAGGAAGGCATCCATTTCTTCCAGGTTGT
>NC_048218.1:173749432-173803220 GCF_002007445.2 Ailuropoda melanoleuca
CATCAGTTCCATGGCAGAAGCCACAGTCTCTGTGTCCTTTCTTTGCTGAGGGTTCCCCCTCCTTGTCATTCTGATGAGGAGAGGTTGCAGGGATGCCCAGAGCCCAAATTATTGACTAGGACCCAGGCAGTGTGCACTTGTTACATAGGGACTTTAGGAATGTGGGCTTCCTGATTTTTCAGTCTGCCTTCTGGGGGAGGGGCCTGCCGCGCTGATACTCAGGCAACGCAGTTTGGGTAGAGTTGCCCCGGCCCCTGCAAGGGGGAATGGGGATGGGCACAATGTGAGCTGGTATTTCTTGGCTTTTGTTCTCTGGCGGCTTTCCCTGGCTGTTTTCTGTGGCTCTTCTGAGAGTCAGAGCAGCAGTGGCCGTATCCTAGCCTCTGTCTCAGAACAGAGAAATCACAGTCCGCTCCCCACTGAGCTCTCTTGGCCACTTTAACTCTGTTTCTGTCTATGCTGCTAAAAACCCTGGAGCATTCCAGGAGGTGCGCCCTGCTGCCACTCTCCCAGCCCTCGCTTCTAGCGCCAGCACGTCTCTGTCCTTTGTGCTTTTAACACCGCCAGCCGCCCCCGGTTCCCGCGTGTGCTCCCGAGCTCCCTGTTTCAATGTGGTTCTTGTGCGCCCCTGAGCACCGGTTTTCAGTTTTCTGTCCTGTTGCGAGCGTACTCCCGAGCTCCTGGTTTCAGTCTAGTCTGAGTGTGCGCTCTGGAGCTCCGTTTTTCAGTCTGGTCGCACGCGCGTTCCCCAGCTCGCGGTCTCAGTCTGCTTTCTCACAGGTGCTGGTCCACGAGTCCGGCGGGCTCCCCAGTGCAGGTGGCTACTGCTTCCCAGCACCTGAGCGGGGCGGCTGCCTCCCCTTTCTGTTTATCTTCCAATATCTGTGCGCGGTTTCACGGCTCCCCACTTTGTACCTCAATACTCAGCGCTGGAGATGTTCATTTGTAGAGATCCAGATGTATCTTCCTGCGTCTCAGGCTGATTTCGTGGGTGTTCAGGATGGTTTGGTAGATATCCAGCTGGATTCAGGGTACCAGCTGAAAAAAGGGTCCCCTGCTCCTCTGGCATGTTTTCCCCCTCTTGGAAGCCTTTTAAAAGAGAGCCAGGGCCTTTCCTGAGCTAGAGACTGGGGACAGCAGCTAGCTTTGAAATGGTTCTCCTTTTGCATTAAATCTTCCTTCCTACCTGCCTGTGGACAGTAAGTTTCAGCTTGGGCCCATGGGGGTTCTAACCTGCACATGGTCTTTTCTTCTGTCTGGACTCTCTACTCCACTTTCCCAATCAACATTTCTTTTTTACAAGAAATTGGTGGCTTTGTATCTTCCTCAGCCCGATTCCTTTCTATAAATGCTTCAGCGCCCAAAGGATTTATTTTATTTTTGATTACCTCTGTCCATTTTGATGCAAATTAACAATGTTTTCTCAAATACTGTTTTCTTAAAACCTTTGTGATTTTCCTGTGAATATCATAGATTTACTCATTAGGCAAAAGCCACGGCTAACAATCTCTTTAAGGTGGAGACTTTCTTTGTCAGAATGTGTTGGAGGAATTCTTTAAAAATTCTTAGAAGTATTTTTCCTGCTTTCCTAAAAAAGTTACTTCAGTACAAGTGCCATGATGGCTTTTGCTCGTGGGTTGTGCCACT
Source organism: Ailuropoda melanoleuca (assembly GCF_002007445.2). Classification (NCBI taxonomy): domain Eukaryota; kingdom Metazoa; phylum Chordata; class Mammalia; order Carnivora; family Ursidae; genus Ailuropoda; species Ailuropoda melanoleuca. The sequence continues at coordinate 173,751,080 of NC_048218.1, forward strand.
GATTAGCAGGCTCGACTTTACAGGGAGACTGGGGAAAATGAAGGCTGTTAGGCTGTTAAAGAGGAAACACATTCAGTCTTTTTTTTTTTTTTTTTGAGAGCTTTTTTAAGATATCATTGACATAGGGGCGCCTGGGTGGCACAGCGGTTAAGTGTCTGCCTTCAGCCCAGGGCGTGATCCCGGCGTTATGGGATCGAGCCCCACATCAGGCTCTTCCTCTATGAGCCTGCTTCTTCCTCTCCCACTCCCCCTGCTTGTGTTCCCTCTCTCGCTGGCTGTCTCTATATCTGTCGAATAAGTAAATAAAATCTTAAAAAAAAAAAAAGATATCATTGACATAAAAATCATATATGTTTAAGGTGTACAACTTGATGTTTTGATATATGCATACACTGTGAAATGATCACCAGAGTCAGGCTAATTGACATATCCTTTTCCTCTCTAGTTACCATATTGTGTGTGTGTGTGTGTGTGTGTTGAGAATATTTAATTTAAGATCTAACCTCGTAGTAAGTTACATCTATTTAATAATTGTTAACAAAGTTAACAATATTGCTGTACTTTAGATTTCCAGAACTGTTTACCTAGTATAACTGAAATCTTGTACCCTTTGTACACTGTTTCCCCCACTTTCCAACCATGGCAACCATCATCCTACTCTCTCTTTCTTATGAATTTGGCTACTTTAGATTACACATACATATGGGTGAGATCATACAGTATGTCTTTTCCTGTGTCTTCCTTATTCTCCTTATTATAATGTCCTCCATACTATTGAAAATGGCAAGATTTCCTTCTTTTTTAAGGCTGAATAATAGTCCATATTGTGTGTGTATGTGTGTGCATGTGCATGCGTGTATGTGTATTAGAAGAATTTATGACTACTTGAGAGGGTCTGTGGGATGGCCATTAAATCTTTTAAAAGTCTTAATAAATATTTCTACAGCCATGCTGTTAAAATGGTCCATAGCTGCAGGACATTTCTTACTCTGAGAACCTTACTCTTCCATTCAGAGAAGCTGAGAGAATATGATACCTTTTTAAAAAAATTCAGAAACTCCTGACTTCTTTTTATTTCTTCCAAATTTTTATTGGAAATGGAACAATTTACTTTTTTGCTTATTCCTTTCTATTCATACCTTATCATATATAGCTACAGAAAGCCAGGTGGTACTTGCAACCAAGTGGAAGTTCTGGCCAAATGTACCAGTTTATTTAGTACATTTTGTTTTCCTTGTTATCATAGGCAACAGTTTTACTGAACTTTTAACTGTTATATAATAGAGGTCATCTTTCCTTCAGATTCGAAGAAAACTTTTCTTACTGTCCTTGCAGCTTCCATTAATAATCTTCTTGATACCCTTCAGGCCTCCACTAGCCACCTAATCCTAAAGCTAATGTTGTAAAGTTTAAGGTTTTGTTTTTTGTTTTTTTTTCTGTTGTAATACCCCATGCTGGGTACCAATTTCCCTTCCCCTTATTTCTGCTTTATAACAAATCATCTGAAACCTTAACTGCTAAAAACAGTATTAAGAAAGTGATTATTTGTCATGACTGTGTGGCTTGACTGGGTTCAACTAAGTAAGCACTTGGGTTCTCTTATGCAGTTGCCACTAAATAACAGTTGGGGGGCATGATAGGCTTAATTAAGTAGACTGTCCCAAGATGCATCACACATGTAGCAACTATTGGTTCTTGGCTCTGATCTAAGCATGTACTATAGACTGAAGTGATTCTATTGGACTATAGACTGTGATTTCTCTCGGTCACCTGAATTATGGTTGGGTCTTGGAGGCTGGATCACAACAAGGGTTCCAGGAGACCTCGTTAGAAATTATGAGTCTTATTATGACCTAGCTTCACTGTGATCTGTTGGTCAAGACAGATTGGGGCCAGCCCAGATTATAGGAAAGAATACTACTCTAGGACATGATCACTAAGAGATGTGGTCAATAGGAAGACCAAACTGGGAGACTAGCCACCACATGAAAATTATTAGTAAGCTTTATTGAGTGATTTAAAATTCTCCAGAGCTAGATGTATAAATTGATGTAATTTTATTGGGTTGTTTCTAGGTTTCCAGAATAAAGAGCAGAAATTGTGTGATAATTTTCATGTGAATATTTTTGATATTTTCTTTGTTTACAAGATCATGTCGACTTTGCCTTTTTATTTTCAGCTATAGCTTTGAAAATTGTAAGAGTTATTATTGGTTTCAGACTATCCTTAGAATAATATTCTCAGTTTTCTTAACTTTCTCTCAGGTAATATTTATGGTTATATCTTGTTAAATATAAAATAGGAAAATTAAATAACATATGAAAACATACATGGTTAGGGACATAGTAAGAACCAATAATTTTTAGTTTAAATAAATGATTTTTTTCCCATTTTTTGAATGCTATAAACTCTTTTCCAGTTTTTCTCCAGCTTTCGCTATTATCTCATAAATATGTTATAAAGATTAATAACTTAATTAACAGCATATGGAGGGCATTTTTAAGTTCTCAAACAAATGTGCTCTAAATGATAATGCTAATGGTGTAATGATTATTTTCAAAGGGAATTGACCTTTTTTGAGGTAACTGATTAATTGTCCCTAAGTTTAGTCAATTATACTTCTTTCTGAAAAGGTAATTCCATTCTAAAAGTATTAAGGTCTATCTTATTCATATCTTCTTAGAAATTTTTACTTTACTTTTTTTTTGATGAATCTTGGTGATTTGCAAATCTTTCTTTTCTGAGGTCCAAACTAACAGAGAAATTATATAGAGAAGTAATGTAATTAGAAAGCAACATATCTGCTTAATTAGGCCACAGTTTCTTTTTTATTCCTCTTGTATAAATTGAAATTACACACTCCATCCTGCATGCTCTTCACCTTGCAGATGAAGTGTCTCTCACAGACCAAATAGAAGAGCATGGAGTGCCAATATTCTGTGTCCTGAGTACAGATTCTCTAAAAGAAAAAGGTTAAGCCATACATGCTCCGTTTTTTCCTAAAATCAACAGCTAAGTCTTTATAGTATCATAATAAGTGAATGAGGAAGAGGAGAGAAGTTGAAAGTTATTCTTTCCAGTCCTTCCAAAATGTCCAGATAGAATAGGAATGCTAGAAGAAGGTGATTTTCTCTATCAAAATTATGTAAAAGATTTCATTATGTTTAGATTTTCTAGATATTTAGCTGTTAATAACTTATTAGTAGTTAATAAAAACCCAAAGAGAAGGCAAAAACTGTGAAAACAGAATATATATTTACGTATACAAGTTATTAGGCTAAAGGTTATCCATGAAAAGAAAAATTATGTGTAATATGTAAATTGGAATGTTTAATGTTATTCTAAGAAAGTAAGCCTTTAAGAAATCCCCAATTATTGAAAATTTATGTTTTATTAGATGCAGATTGTCTTCATATCTCTGTAGTATAAAGAATCGATAAAATATCTTTGATTATTGAGTCAATTCATAATTTGAAAAAAGTTAGATAAAGTTTTCTTATAATTGCATTTAAAGTAGTAACTTTGGGCTTTCAAAACCTTTTTCCTATACAAGTTGTCACATTACTTATCAGTATAACTTGCTTTTACTGTAAGGATGTCAAAACATAAAATGAATATATGCAGAAGAATTCTCCAGCCACGATCATTAAAATTATTTTATAACCATATAAAACTCTTTACATTATTTGTGTTGTGATTAAAGGAAAAAATTCAGCTTATAGACAAAAACTAAGAGGATCAAAGGAAATTTAATCATCCTTTAGTATTCTTTTCTTGTAAATGGATTTTTCCAGTAATTTTTAAGCAAAAAATTAAAATATTCTGAATCAATGGGTATTATGACCATAGGCACACCTTGCTTATATATAATCAGTTTCATTACATGCATCTCTTACCCCTTAAATAAATAAGTTTTACTTAAAAGTCTATGGCAAATGACTTAGTTTAGTCCTGGGTCAAAGTATTCCTATTCTTTTAGCAAATTTCTGCGCAAAGCATTTAGATGCAGTATATTTCTCTACTTGTTTTATCCCACAAAGTATAGTGAATTTTAGACATCTAAATCTAATGGTCAGGTGTTAACTTTGTGAAGATCTACCAATCATTGGCTTTAGATCTTCAAATATCTCATTTGACAAGTTAAATATAATTATTGGACAGGACAAATAAGGAATTAAGTCACAATATCTTTAATATTAAATGTATCTAATAAATCATTTAGGACACTCCTTTTACTTTTAAAACTTATATGACTTCTCCAATATCTATGAGAGAATAAGTATTCAAAATGCTTCACTCTAGTGTATTTTTCCCACCCTGTACCCAGTGTTAAGGGCTTATCAAATATTTTAAATGTGCATTGCAAAAAAAGAGTGTGAAAATCAAGCTGAAACACAAAATGTAAGCATAAAGAAGACGGATTACTCGTCTATGATTTAGGAAATATAGGCTCATTCAGCTTCTCATGAATCATGGATGTTAATAGTTTCCAAAAGATTAATGTTAGGTTTTCATTAAGAATTTCAGCATATTCTTGATTATTTGGACTTTGAAATTTAATGACACGATTGAGAAAGAAAATCAGCTAACTTTCAGCTTAAATGTCCTTTTCTCTAATTTGACCTCCATCACAAGTATAAAGAACTCATGATGCTTTGAGGATCTGGAGACCTGTACCTATGAGGGTAGATTTCAATTTATAAGGATTATGCTCCCAAATGCCAGAGCTGCCAGCAGCTATGTATGGGAAGCTGTTTTGGGACATTGTTCCTAAAATTATTGCTTCTAGCAGATGGCTTAGCCACAAGTGAGGATGATTCAATACTTAAAATGATGAAAAAGATGGGACTTTTGGGGGTGAAAGACACAACACCCAGCTTGTTCAACACCTTATATTGATATAAAATCTCAACAGTTGAGACACTAATGGGAAATACTTCCTCCACCTCTCCTCAATGCTTTTTTTTTTTTTTTTTACAAATATGATATATATTGAAAATCATTGAGGTCATTGTGAACCACCATTGAAGTAATTTTCTGATTTTTTCAAATACTAGACTTTCTGTTCTCATATGGGCACTAATTTATTAATTTGAGATTATAATATATTCCATGACAAATGCTTTTGAGATAATGGTTTGTTCTCTGCTGAATTCTGGGTAGCTTGCTGAGACAGTATCATGCTAATTAAAATGCACCTAGGAAAGTATCACTGTGGTCAGGGCTTCAAAGATGGTTAAGACAAATTAATATTGTTGAACCCTAGAGATATGTTATAAATTCCTCTTTATGCTTCCTTTATTTCTTTCAAGGACAATTTACCCCCTACAGACATAACTGATCTTTTAAGTTTCTTATGGTCTCCTCCTGAAGAGTACTATAATTCTCTGCTTAGCAACTGCAGACTTATTTTTTGCTGCATTTTAATTTTTTGCTGCATTTAAATTTTTTGAACCCAAGCAGCATTTCATACCTCAATTTACAAAATTATGTTAGGAATTATTAATTAAAAAGAATTTGAAAGGAGGTCAGTTGTATTCTAGAAAAATGTGGCAAGCAAACTAAAACTATGACTCGATCATTACATTTACCAAATAAATTTAAAATATATTACATACAAGTACGATTACTTATGTTAGAAATACTCTTCAGAAGAGATAGTTAACTTCATAAGAGGGCAATTCAAGGTTAACTTTATAATTCCTTGATTTTATTCATATTCTTGAGTTATTTTTTATGTTTAATATAGGTATAAGCATGGTTATAAAATTATGAATCCATATTATTTTTTGGAAAAAATATAGCTGATGACAAGTATATGTTTCTCACTCTCAGGACTGGTTGTATAGAATAGTTCATATTCCCTGATTTAAGTAGAGATTGAAGAAAGTATATAAATGAGAAAGAAAAGATAGTAAAAACTGAGTTATAGAAGAATATGGCTGTGTTATTAATTCAAACAAGTGATGCAGTGTTGTCTAATGATTATATGCTTAGTATCTGGAATCAAACTGCCTTTCTTTCTTTATCCTTTCCCGTCCTCATATGAGTTAATCCCTTAAGCGTCATTTCCCCACTGGTGAAATGGAGAAAAGAACAGTAACTGGTTTGTAGGATTCAATGGTGATTAAGTAAAATCAATGATATAAACGGCTTAGGTGAACTTCAGTGACTGGCACAAAGTGAAGGCTTAGTAAATATTTGCTTTATTATAAATAATCATTTTTTATTGAGATATAATTGACATATAACATTATGTTATTAGTTTTGGATGTACATCATAACTTTTTCTCCTGTGATCTGAGAACTTTTAAGATATACTCTCAGCACCTTTTAAATGTATAATATAGTATTGTTAACTATAGTCATGGTGACATATGTTATATACCGAGGACTTCATTTATCTAATAACTGAAAGTTTGTACCTTTTGACCATGTTTACCCAGTTCGCTCACTCTGCCCCTGCTCCCTGCTTTGGCAACCAACAACCTGTTTTCTGTATCTGTGAGGAGGTTTTTTTTTTTTTTTTAATTGCTTTTTTTTTTGTTTTTTTAGAATATGCATATAAGTGAGATCATACTCTGTCTTGTCTGATTGATTTCACTAGCATAATGCCCTCAAGATCCATCAAGGTTGTCATAAATGGCAGGGTTGCCTTTTTATGGCTGAATAATATGTCCCATTTTATGTATATGCCACATTAATTTATCCATTCATCCATCTATGGACACCTAGGTTGTTTTCATGTCTTGGCTGTTTTCAGTAATGCCGCAGTGAACATGGGGTACAGATACCTTTTTGAGTTAGCGTTTTTGTTTCTTATGGATGAATACCCCAACGTGGAATTGCTAGATCATAGGGTGGTTCTATGCTGTTTTCCATAGTGACTGCCCCAATTTGCATTCCCACCAACAGTGCACAAGGGTTTCCTTTTCTTCTATTCTCAACAACACTTGTTTTTTCTTATCTTTTTGATAATAGCCATCGTAACAGGTATGAGGTGATAATCTCTTTTGGATTTGGTTTGCATTTCCCTGATGATTAGTGATTTCGGCCACCTTTTCATGTATCTACCTGTTAGCCATCTCTGTCTTTTTTGGCAAAGTGCCTATTCAGATCCTGTGTTCACTTTTTAATTGGATTATGGGTTGTTGTTCTTGTTTTGCTGTTGAGTTGTATGATCATGAGTTACTTTATATTCTTATATTTGGTCATGATAAGTTTTCCTAAAGGATGCATCTGTTTTATTCTCTACAGAACATTAATTTTGAAGCCTTTTCCTTAAGAAAATTGGAGGTCAAAATCGTGTAAATATTAATAATCTGACTATTTTGTTTTCATATATGGTGTACTACGAATCTGTGGGAGCTTAATGCTAAGGGGCAGGGTGTTATTTGTAACAACTAGTACCTTAGCAGGGGTGCAGGAAAGAGTTAACTTGGAAAGGCTGATTACTGGAAGAGCCTGCTTGCAGGGATGACCCTGCACTGGCTTTTGAAATGGTCTCCAAGCAATAAGTTTTTCTGTGTGCCTGGGACAGTGAATTTTGTTGTCCAGCTTGTCTAGACTGTATACAAACAGTGTGATCAGTGGTGAGCTCTTACTTTCCTTCTGAGAGTCTGGGATTTCAATGATTGTGGCTGATCACAAAGGCAGAGTGTATCTGTGTTACCAGTTCACAGTAAAAATCTTGGGGTTTTAGGTGGCCTTACCGGGCAGGAACACTGAACAGGTGCTGTTACACTCTGCTGCTGGAGTAAGGAGAATGTAGGAAGCCTGTGCACGATTTCCTCTAGATTCCACCTAATGTGTCTTTTCCCCTTGCAGACAGCTGTAATAAACTATAGCTGTGAATGCAACTGAATTTGAGCCCTGCGAATCTTTCTAGAGAGTGGCTGAAATTGTGATTGTAAGGACCTCAAAATAGAGGTCCTCAATTACCTTCTATAAAATATCATGCAGTCGGGGATTATGTAAGGAAAGGTTATCAGAATTTATCTAGGACAGGATCATAATTAATAGTTGGTTTAGAGTGTGTAGCCATTCCTTTGGGCTTAGTTTTAAAGAAGTCAGTGATTGGGGTGTCTGGGTGGCACAGCGGTTAAGCGTCTGCCTTCGGCTCAGGGCGTGATCCCGGCGTTATGGAATCGAGCCCCACATCAGTCTCCTCTGCTATGAGCCTGCTTCTTCCTCTCCCACTCCCCCTGCTTGTGTTCCCTCTCTCGCTGGCTGTCTGTATCTCTGTCAAATAAATAAATAAAATCTTTTAAAAAAAATAAATAAATAAAGAAGTCAGTGATGAGGCGAATTCCAGTAGAGGCACATTTTTTATTGTTTCCTTCTTCTGTATTGATAGTATGGTAGCCCATATGCATGTGTGGTTGGTGCTACCTTACTGAACAGTGCAGATCTAGAAGTTTCAAATTTTTCCTGGTAGACACATTAGGAGACAGTGCTTGTTAGCTCTTAACTCAGAATGAGATTTTCCTGTTATTCTGGTGGATGACATTATGTCTAAATTTTTTCTCAAGCTGAAAGCATTTCTGCAGTTCTCAAAGGCACCAGTCTATAAAATTCTTTGGTTAAGACCTTAAATCAGTTAATTTTTTAGCATATCCCCTAATATATGTTTTCTTTGTTCCTTATATGTATGCATCATTGTACTGCTGATATATTAAGTATATTAGAAAAAATCACCAAAAGTAGAAATTTTTAAAGAATAGCTAAAATAAATATAAGGTCTAATATTGTTGCCCACATTCTGATGTTTGCTTTGAGTGCCTCTGAAGTATGTGCACTTGCAGTTGGAGAAATGTTTGGCACTGTTGCTGGTGCAGGGAAAATACAGTGTAACCTTAGAAGATGTTTTGTACCAGAAAGTAAGGAAGTGCTCAAAGAATTATGGAGACATATCCAAAGGATAACTGGGGAAAATTGAAAATCAAGATAAAATATGTAGCTCTCAATTTTAAACACTTTAAGCATATTAGGAAACCCTGAACCCATATTTATATAAATAAATAATGAATACCTAAATAAATTCAGTAGAAAGGAAGGTCTACCTTACAGTATCTCCACATAAAATAATTACTCACTGCTACTGAATATAAAATACCACTAGTTAACTTTCAATGGAGAAACTTGGCAGGTATGATCTTAAGCAAGTGATAAAACTTAACATCGTTGGTAATGAGGGTAGCAACGTCATATACTGTGATATGATACTCTGAGAAGAAGGCAGTGTATACTTGAATTCCAAAAAAAGGGATCAATCAATTCATGGGGGAAATCAGAAGAACCCCAAATGAGAGACTTTCTATAAACTTACTGACATGTATTCAATAAAAATAAAAATGGCAAAGTCATGAAATACAGGAAGCAATGAAAAATTGGTCCAATTTAAGTAGACCAAAGAAACATGACAGCTAAATTCAACATATGATCCTGGGTATGTAAAAAACCTTACTGGGATCATTAGCAAATTGAGTGGGTTCTATGAATTGAATGATAATTTAATGCGTCAGTGTTAATTTTGTGATTTTGATGGTTATAATTTGGTGATATAGGAAATGTTGTTAATTTTAGTATATGCAAATGGAAGTACTAAGGAATAATGGGATCATTATGTTTTTAATTCATTACGTGGTAGATAAAAATGTATTAAATGATGTATATGACCATACATATATTTATATAGACAGGTGTATTTTTATATATAAAAACATACAAAGAGAGCAAATAATAAAGCGAAAGGTGAATGAAGATGAAGTGTATACTGAGATTCTTCTCTTTCTTTTTAACTGTATTTTTTAGAGTAGTTTTAGATTCACAGCTTAGAAGGAAGGAATACAGAAATTTTTTATATTCCCTGTATCCACACATGCATAGCCTCCACCCACCACCCATTATCAATATCCCCCACCAAAATGGAACTTTTGTTACAATTGATGAACCTACATTGACACATCACAATTGCCCAAAATCTATAATTTACGTTATGGTTCACTTGTGTTGATTCTATAGGTTTGGACAAATGTTATACATTATATGACATGTATTCGTTATTATTATGAGTTGGATTTCTTTTACTATTTCTGCAACATATCTGAAAATTTTTAGTTATTTCAAAATAAAAAGTTCAAAACCCTGAAGATGTTATCTGAGAATTTAGGAAATATGATATTTGCGTCGCTAAAAAGTCTTATTGCCTTGGCCAGGCGTCATAAACTGGCACCTCCAGTACTGAAAAATCATGTGGATATATTTCATTGACAAGCATGTTTTTTAAATAGTATATGAATGTCAGTATCTTTGAGTGGTGCATGCATTCTTTAGTTCCAAGAGGATCTAGCTTCACCTATTGCATTACAGTCACAGATAATAATAAAATCTAGTACATAATGCTACTATATCCAAGTACTATTCTAAGCACTTTACGTATACTGTATTGGCTCACTGAATTTCCAACAAGTTCTGTAAGGCAGTGTAATAGGCAGTCTCTAAGATAACCCCCAATCATCTCCACCTTTTGATATATTCTTGTATAATGCCCAAACCTTGAGTGTTGGTTACACCTAGGAACTCAGTTACAACAAATAGAATAAAGCACAACTGATGGAATATTTGTCATAATATTAGGCAACATGAAGCTGGGACATCTTTCTTGTTCACTTGCTCTCACTCACTTGTTTGAGAGTAGCCAGCTACATGTTGTGAGCTGCCCTGACCAGAGCTCTTCCTATGTGGCTGATAACTGAGGGCAGTCTCTGGCCAGCAGGGAGAAACTAAGGCTCTCAGTCCAGTAACCCAGAGAAACTGAATTCTACCAAAAACCACCTGAGTGACCTCAGAAGCATATGCTTTTGCAGTCAAACCGTAGTCTCAGCCATTACCTTCATAGAGGCCTTGAGAGAAAAAGAAGACTGTGAGCCAGAGAGTAGAGGATCTGGCTAAGCCACACCCAGTTTCCCCACCCACAGGAACTGAGAGGTAATAAATGTTGCCTGAGGCCACTAAGTTTTGGAGTAACTTGTTACTCCACAAGATGTAACTCTCATAGGTAGGCACTGTTACAATTCTCACTTCAAAGTTGAGGACACTGAAATTAAGTTTCTAGACCAATGCTGGGAGATTCTTTGATTTAAACACTCACAGTAAGTATATTGGTATTGCCAGTCAAGTACCTGTCTCACTCATGAGACATTTGTCTTATCGATATCCCCCAAAATGTCTTTTGCTTATGACAAAGCCCTAGAACAAAGGTTTTCAGGGATTGTATTCTGAGAATACGCTGACCAAATGCTTTAGCCAAATCTGTGTGAGACCCATTGGCATGCTAGTTGAGCATATTATACTTCCGATAAATGTTTCAGACTCAGACGTTCTAGTTGGATTCTGGAACATTTCCCAGATTTCATAGATTTTTTAATAATCCCGTGGCGAAACTGTACTAGTTTATATTATTTTAACTGGATCTAGAGTCCTGTGAATTCTTTATATTATATACTTTAGATTAGAGATTCTAATGGGAGTAGCCTTAAGTGTTAAAGGTCACAAGGGTGTGCTTAATTCTAATCTCTTTACTTACGTAAATATCAATAAAAGGGCCTCCCCAGAGTGTGTGTGTGCATGTGTGTGTTTGTGTGTGTGTGTGTGTCTTTCTTTTTTTTTTTTTTAAAGATTTTATTTATTTATTTGACAGAGATAGAGACAGCCAGCAAGAGAGGGAACACAAGCAGGGGGAGTGGGAGAGGAAGAAGCAGGCTCATAGAGGAGGAGCCTGATGTGGGGCTTGATCCCATAACGCCGGGATCACGCCCTGAGCCGAAGGCAGATGCTTAACCGCTGTGCCACCCAGGCGCCCCAATGTGTGTGTGTCTTTCTAAACTAGATGCTCCTTATAGTTCTCTTTCCAGTATTTTCATAGTAAAATTTACTTAAATTTTATATAAGTGTATTTTGTAGAATTTATTTTTCATTATTCAACAGGCAAAAATAAGAGATAGAATAAGGGATAAAATTGCAATAACGTGTTCCCAGTTAAAGGTTACAGAGGCACTGAGTATTTATCTCCTCAACCCTTATGTAAAGTGTATAGACTCCCCGGACCTGTCACTGCCAGATAGGTCCTAGTCTGCAGTACAAATTTTAACATTTTCTGGGGTCATGCCAAAAGAAAGAGCAGGAGACAGCTTAGTAAAATCTTTAATAATAATGTACTTTCATTCTCATTCCTTCCCTCTTATTCAATCACAAATATATTGGGCAGGGTTCTTAATAACAGAAATCAACTGTCACTAATATGAACAGAAAAGTGGTTTAAAGAGAAGTTATAAAAAGAAATCTGTGGATGGTAACAGGAACCTCTGGGGATTTGGAGAGCTGGAATTGAAGCCTCATCAGCAAGAAACAATTTCCAATTTCATGAGGCCCGAGGACTGATCTTGCAGCTGGATTCAGATACCACAGCCTAACCCAATGATGCCTCTGATACCTCCAATGACATTTGCCTCTGGGTTCTGGATGCCATATCAACAACTGTTGTACTCTCAACACTGAGCAAAGAGGATGCACCTGCCCCTGTCACTGTCTCTCCCAGAATGGATTCTGTGTGACCCTCACTTCTTCACGTCACTGGCTTCCAATTAAAGCTCAGAATTAAGTGTTTCAATCCAAGCTTCCATCAAGGTGAGACATTATTTGAACTTCTGTATGGGAAGAGGTTTTGTCTCCTAAGTCAAAGGACATAGGACTTTTGTTTAAATGCAGGTAACATGAAACAATCGCAAATGTACATGCTACCAGCCATCATCGCAAATTCATTTGAGAAACAGCTAAAATGAGTCATTTAAGAATGATGGCAGATTAAATGATTAAAAAAACCAAGGAAGTATCTGAAAGGGTTGTTTCTGAATATGTTAATACACTGCTTAAACATTTAAGAAAAAATTTAGTCTGTTTCAAAGCCAACCTTCTGAGCTAAGTACTGTTTGTTCTAAATTTGGAATGATAAGTGTGATTATTAACCTAATAATGATCAGGGGTTTCATTTGCTGTTACTACTAAGCAATGTTTCAGATTCATTCAAGGTGGTAGGAAGAAAATCAAAGTGAATGAAATGCAGCAAATTAATACTTTTTCTCCCCTTACTTTAGACATTCTTCAGAAATAAACATGAGTCTCAGAATACCAAAAGAGGCCCCTTTAAAATTTATTCTAAACATTTTTATTGTATTTGCGTTGCCACTCCTTTTGTCTTTAAGGTACATATACTCTGAAACAATATTTATAATTGTATACTTATAAGATACAGAAATAATAGAATAAAAACTGAATTAATACAAAAATACCTAGTACACTTTACTCATTAGGGAAAAAAACAACATTACCCTTTCCTTATATAGAATCTTCTTGCTATGTCCTGGATATTATTATAGAGAAATCTAATATTATATAATGGTAATTAGAACTTTTTAAAATTTTAACAAAGAAAATCTGAATTATCAAATAGCAGTTACCAAAGGAACTATTGTCTTTCTATACTCCTGGGGAAAGAAATTATATATATATATTTTTAGTAAAACTGATAGAATCCTCATAATTTTCAAACTTTTTTGGATCATGCTGCTAAGACAAGGTATGACATTCTCTTATGAATGTCTGTGATGCAGTCAGTGGCTGTTAACCACACAGTGACAGGAAGGATAGGGTGATTAATGAGGAATGGGGGTAGGAGGCAGTTCCAGAATGTAACATTTTCATAAATTGTATGCTCCCCAAGGAGCTGCTTATTATGACTCCTTCAGTACCAATCCCATCATTTCTTGTGGAACATGCCACATTCCAAATTAGTGCTCCATTCCCAAGACAACTCTCCTCGAAGCAGCCCTTTGCTGTGCCGTGGATTCTTCAGACAAACTGTTTCAGCAAGTGACAGTTGTCCTCTGATTCTTCCTTCATCTCATCGTAGTCTGGCTCATGAATTTTCAGTTCGTGCTCTCTTACATTTGGGGAAAATTCTAGAGCAGTTAGATCACTGCTAGCTGGACAAGTACTTAATTTCAACTCTGGCTATCAAACAAGCCTTTCAGGGTTTTAACATTTTTCCACTTCTTCCTTTCCTCATATTCTTATACTCAAACCTATGTTATTTCTATGATTTTACCAAAGCACTATGAAAATAGTCATAAAATTGATAAATCTAGTTTCGATACCTTTGTGGAAAGAGGTGGCATATAAATTAACTTTGTTTGACCTGTGCTTCCAGAGATGTGGTGTTCCAGGAGCCTGGGCTGGGGGAGAGCCACAGAGAAGGTTTATGTATGGGCTGTGTTACACGTTAGTAAAGGTTGGATAAGAGGAATATCATCTTGTGGAGAAACCGGAATTGAATGCCAAACAGAACAAATAACTGAGGAAAAATCCAGATGCTATCAAGGAAATAACTGTATAATTCTGATGAGAGCCCTGTCCAAGGAAAGGATATGTGGAAGAATTCTCTGTGCCAAAAGAATTTTATCAGAGTTTCTCTTTACAGGCTTCTGTGCCTTCTGCCTTTAGCAAAAGTATGTTTTTTAAGGGCAGTAAGTGTACTTGAAATGCTACCCCTTCTTCAGGAACCCCTAATCTCGGTAAGGAGGGGATGGATTTTTTTCAGGTTTTCTTAATGTGTGGTTTAAATATGCCTTCATACATTCCACTTTGGAGAAGGCAGTTCTGACCAGTGCTCCTATAGGGATGGACTTTCCAACTAACAAGGAGTGAAGATGCCAAAGCATTAACGAGAGCCTCTCCCCGCACTTTGTTAGCCACTTTATTAAATTTAAAAAAAATGATTAAAAACGAGTGTTCATCAAATGCCAAGGGCTGTACTTGAAGTTGAGGACAAGCCAAAATAGAAATGGTTCATGTCATCATGGGGCTCACAGGCTGGACAACTTATAAGCTCACTCCCTTCCAATCCTGGGTCATCAATTTAGAACTTGAGATGCTGAGTGGGCAGTTAGTATCCATTTGGTGCATAAGCAGAGAACAGAGTAAAGCAGGTGGGATATTCATTGGTAGAATTTCATGAAGCAGAGGTTTTTCTAGAGATCCTCAGGGAACTTAGAAGGATTGTGGTTTTTTTTTGGAAGGAATGTCAGGAACAGGAAAGGAATCCACTGTTATTATGAGAAAAGATATTTTTGATGAGGGACAGTGACAAATCAATATAGATGGATATGAGGAGCAGTCATGTTGCTGGTTAGGCATAACAACAGTTTATCATTAATTTGACAATATGTGTCTATTACTCATTCTCTGAACAGCATTGGAGATAAAGCCTGCAGGAAGCAAATATGATTTTTTCTCTCATGAATCTCACATATTAACTGGAGAGACAAATTTTAATAACCTAATGATACAGTTTATGAGTATAATAGTCAAGATTGCATTAAAGAGAAGTTTCAGAGTGTAAGAAGAGCACATCAGAGGGGGTATCTAATTTAATTTGTTTAGGGAATTTGGAAATGCATCTTTGAGGAAATTATACAAAGGGTACATAGAAGTTTCTAGAAAATGTGTGGGGAAGGACAAATAAATAATATAGTCAGAAAGAGCAGTCTTTGTGGATATCGCTGGCAGAATGATGAGCATGACGAACCTGAGTGAGTTATGAATGGGAGTCCTTGAGACAGGAAGGCAGAGAGTTGTAGACAGGGGTCAATTTCTGTGATCCTGTTTGACCATATTAAAGATTTCATGTTTTATCCTACTAGAATGAGCATCCACTGAAAGTCTTTGATCTGTGAAATGTCACACCTAGATTTATATTTTTTTAAAGATTTTATTTATTTATTTGACAGACAGAGACAGCCAGCGAGAGAGGGAACACAAGCAGGGGGAGTGGGAGAGGAAGAAGCAGGCTCCCAGCGCAGGAGCCTGATGTGGGGCTCGATCCCAGAACGGCGGGATCGCGCCCTGAGCTGAAGGCAGACGCTTAAGGACTGCACCACTCAGGCGCCCTGATCTTTAAAGAGTACTATGAAGACTGTGTTGGGTTGAGGACAGGAGTGAATTTAAAGAAAATAGGAGGAAACTACTTCAGTGTTCAGAAGGTGGCGGTGTAGATATAGAATAAGGTGGTGGAAGCATATGATGTTTGGATGGATATATGGAGTAAGCAAGAGGGAGAAATCAAGTTTCTCTCTTATATAACTGGATAATAATAGTTCCAGTCACTGAAATAGATATAAAATTATTGATTTTTTTTTGAAGAAATAATGATCTAAGTTTTATTTAGAGAGGGATAGCAGGGACTCTACAAATGGAGATGTCAAATGGGGAGATGGCTCTAAGACTCTGCAACTTGAAGATGAGGCCAAAGCTAAAGGCATCAGTGTGTGAGTCATTATATGTCAGAGGGTAACTGAAGTTATGGAAATGGATGAGCTTGCCTGGGAAAAGAGTGAACAGAGACTAGCACATAGGATCATACCTAGAAGAACCATTTAAAGATTAGATGAAAAAAGAGTCTGCAAAGGAGGCTGAGATCTGACAAGAGGTATACAAGGAAAAGGAAGAGACTATCTTGGGATACCTGTCTTTAATACCTCACTGGGCTTCAGGACTCAGGCTTCTAATTAGGACACTGCTACTATGAACCCTCTATGAACTCACTCTGTGAACCCTCTATACTTCAATTTCCTTATCCATAAAGTAGAGGATAAGAATACTTACCTGCCTATCTCAGGAGCATTTGAAGATCAAATATGATAATGTCCAAAAATAAATTCAAAATGGATTAAAGACCCAAATGTGAGACTTGAAACCATAAAATTCCTGTAAGAAAACATAGGCAGTTATCTCTTTGACATCAGCCATAGAAACTTTTTTTTTTTTTAGTTCTGTTTCCTGTGATAAGGGAAACAAAAGCAAAATTAAACTACTGAGACTACATCAAAATAAAAAGCTTTTGCACAGCAAGGGAAACCATCAACAAAACAAAAAGAACCTACTGAATGGGAGAAGTTACTTGCAAATGATATATCCAATAAGGAGTTAATATCCAAAATGTATAAAGAACTTACACAACTCAACACCAAAAAAACCACAATTCAATTAAAAACGAGAAGGCATGAATAGACATTTTTCAAAGAATACATACAGATGACCAAAAGACATTAAAAGATGTTGAACGTCACTAATCATCAGGGGAATGCAAATCAAAACCACAATGAGACACCACCTCACACCTATCAGAATGACTAAAATCAACAACACAACAAACAACAGATATTAGCAAGGTTGTGGAGAAAAAGGAACTCTTAAGTACTGTTGGTGGGAATGCAAACTGGTACAGCCACTGTGGAAAACAGTATGGAGGTTTCGCAAATTAAAAATGAAATTACCATATGATCCTGTAATTCCCCTACTAGGTATTTACCTGAAGAATATGAAAACATTAGTTTGAAAAGATATTTACACCCCTATGTTTATTGCAGCATTATTTACAATAGCCAAGATATGGAAGCAATTCAAGTATCCATTCATAGATGAATGAACAAATGAACAATACACACACACACACACACACACAATTATATATATATATAGGAAAATTACTCAGCCATAAAAAAGTCATTTGCAACAACATGGATGGATCTAGAGGGTATAATGCTAAGTGAAATAAGTCAGAGAAAGACAAATACCATATGATTTCATTCCTGTATGGAATTTAAGAAACAAAACAAACGAGAGAACCAAAAAAAACCAGACTCTTAACTATAGAGAACAAATTGATGGTTACCAGAGGGTGGTGGATGGGGGATGGGCAAAATAGGTAAAGGATTAAGAGTACTTATTTTGATAAGCACTTAGTAATGTATAGATTGTTGAATCACTGTATTGTACATTTGAAACTAATATAACACTGCATGTTAATTATACTTGAATTAAAAAAAATGATAATGTCTGAAAGGTCCTTGGGTATAAAAAAGCCCTATGACAGCTTAAATTATAATTATGCATCATTGTTTTCCCTCTGAAGCATTTTATTATTTCCCATTGTGTTCCTGAGGGTAAATGTACATGAAAATATGACCCTACCACAGAGCCTTTTACTCAGCATGCCTGTCCCCTCACCTCTTTAGATGAAGTTTCACTCATCTTCCAGACCTTATTTCAAGACTCGCTTCTTTAGAAATTCTTGGCCTCAACTTCCAATGTAGGCCAGACTCCATTGTTATAGAACTGAGTTTCTTTCCTTTAGAGGACATAACTTAGAATTTTAATTAAACATAATTTTGTGGATCTTTGCCTGGTACTCACAAATACCTGGTAGCATTTGTGAAAGGTAGGTATTACTAGAATTAACTGAATAAATGGATGAATAAATGTTGTCTTCAAAAGTCAAGAAAGAAGAATTGAAAATAGAAAAATGGTATTTAATTTAGCAACATGGAACTTGTGTGAAATTAGGAAGAGGTAGCTCAGTAAAGCATTTGTGTTGGAAAAATGAAGGACATTGAGGAACAAATAGGACTTGAAATGCAGTGATAAAGGAAGGCAACTTGTTCAAGGTGTTTGGCCTGTGGAAGAGATGGATGAAAGCAGTGAAAGTATTCTTCCAAACCTAGTGAATATATCTTATTTCATGAGCACTAGACAAACAGAATCAACATTAGAGGACTACAAAGAGCATTCTCCAAAACCTGAAAATAATTCAGAAACGAAAGCTAGACATTAGTGACATGGCATTCCATAGAGACAGCATTGTTTATGGATATATGGGCAGTTGTTTGTATGGAGAGGGGACCAGTACAGAGGATGAAATGCATCCGTTTTTGGAAGATACCTGTCTTTTTCTGGTTAGGATATCATTGAAATGGGCGCTTGAACATGATTCTGTAGAGCAGAGAGGAAAGTGTCTCTCCGTAAGCGTGCCATGGTAGGAGGTCAGTTGATGTCAGAAGGTGCAGGGCTCAGGGGCACCTGGGTAGCTCAGTAATTAAGTGTCTGCCTTCAGCTCAGGGCATGATCCCAGGGTCCTGGGATCGAGCCCCACATTGGGCTCCCTGCTCTGCTGGGAGCCTGCTTCTTCTTCTCCCACTCCCCCTGCTTGTGTTCCCTCTCTTGCTGGCTGTCTTCTCTCTGTCAAGTAAATGAATAAAAAATCTTAAAAAAAAAAAAAAAAGAAGATGCAGGGCTCAGAAGAAGGTATATTGGTCCATCAGGCTGCTTAGTACAGGTGGAGCCGGAACTCATATATCACATATCCCACATCCTTGAGGATCCTGTGCATTGCTTTGACCAGGCTGCATTAGCACATGGAGGTAGTGTAGTATCTCACCAGACTGGATGAACATTCAAATCGTGGTTCTTACCAACATCTCAGGGACTCCCGTCAATCAATCTGAGTCAGTTTCTAACTAGATTGGATCACTGCAGATTTCCCCTTAAGAAATAATTCCCATAGGTGATGTCCCAGTATACTTTAGAATCCAGAAGATTAAAACATCTTCTTGAGTATTTTCCCTGTCTGATACATAAGAGGTGGAACTGTAAAAGTCCTCAAAAAAGGGCTGCTTCTCTATCTCCAGCTTGGCTGAAATGAAACTTTCACGTTTTTCTGTAGACCACTGTCACCTGTTGCCAGACAGCTGACCTCTTAGATAAAATCTCTAAGACTTGAAGGACGATTTAATGGTTAGAAACTTCCTTTCCCAAAGAAGAAGATCTTCGACTTTCAGGAAAAGGCCCAGGGGAGGGGAGGCAGCCATTGAAGATAAAGTCATTTTTAGGCTCAGTGACCTTTACTAATTGCCAGAGGCTTTGGTCGTAATATAAAGGAAGGGACGGGAATTTTAAAATGTGAAGCTCCATCTCAATGTTAGTTTCCTGTCATCAAAATAAAGTCAGTTTCCACGTTGACCCAGTTTTTACCCAGTATGTAGGTGGTCTAATAAATTTCTGTATCTAAAAGTAATCTTAAAAACGTGTAGATGTTAAATTGAGAAAACAATGCAATGCAAAAGTTCCCAGTGCAAAGCAAAAGTTCCTAAAAATTCTGTTTCCTTAACTACCTCTTTCTCTCAACATCTGACAGATACTTATTTGAACCCTCTCTTTTCTTTTCCTAAAATTCCATAAAATTCTTCATCTACTCAGGCTGAGTCAAATCTTCTCTTATCTCCTTCCCCCAGTCCCCTTTTGGGTACCAACCCTACCAGCGGCTTTCCATACTTTGCAAAAAAAAAAAAAAAAACAGCAACAAAATGAAATTGATTGTGTGCCTCTAGAATTTCCCAGTCAATCATCACCCTGATTCAAAACAGTGAAGAAACAGAAATTGTGCAGGGATTCAGAATTCTCCTTAGTAGACAAAGAGGAGAAGTGTGAATTCTTTATTTTCTTGTCACACAGGCTAACCCCCAGATTTCTCATTTCTTCAGCAAATGAATATATTGTGTACCTATTGACTCTGAAGTTGCACCAGCCTCATTTGAATTCAAAGCTGCTAATACTGGATATTTGACTTTGGGCAAGTCATGCAATTTTCTCCTCTCAGTGGAGTTATTAATAGCTGCCACACGGGGACGTTGAGAGGATTACATGGAAAATATAGGAAAAGGTTCTGTTGTAAATGACACATAGTTAGCTTGCAACAAGAGCTGGTTCCCTTTGAATAGGGCTCTCTGTGACAGTTATAACTAGCGCAGTAATAATTATTATGAGGATGAATTTTAATACACATTTGTTTGGGCATGTAAGGCAAGTTCAAAAATTTGTCTAAAGAGATTATTCAACTTTTACATTTAACCTTGAATTGCATAATGCTCATGCTATAAATAATTTAAAAACATTTAATATTAAAATACCAGAAAAAAAACATGGAGAGAATAGATTTTAACATAGTTTTTGGCAAATTGCTTACCACATGTGAAGCTGGATATTTTAATGAGGTGTTTTCTCTTGTTTCATTACAGTTACTTATGTTGACAAGAATCCCTTGAACATGATCAATGCTAAAATGTCACTTTGAATACTATTTAATATTCTCATGTTCTGGATTTAAAAATTACCTCTATCTCTACTGACATTCATTTGCCTTTGCTTCTTTTTGTGGTTAATTGTAAAACAATGATTCTCATAAATGTGACATTACCATTAAGATTATTTCAAAACATTTTTATTAGTATTTACCTTTGCTTCAAAGGTAACAGTCAACTAATTTTAATGTCAGCCTAATCCTCAAGTAGAGCAGTTCCAGTGAACTTTGCATTGAGTGTGTTTATGTCTCAAAAAAACCCAAAAAAAACAAAAAAGCAAAAACAAAACAAAACAAACAAACAAAAAAACCCCAACATGCTGAATCAGTAAGAAGAGAAGGAATCTTTGAAAGTCTTTTTACTGAACTGAAGAATTTACTTTCATTGAATCACTGTTTTACTAGAATAACTAATTGAACATATAACCAAGAAATTCTTTTAAATCAAGATGTTTGTGTTTTTCTTAAAGAATCATAGTTCATGTCAAGGTAATTCTAAAATCCATTGGCTAATCAACTGGGGTCAGATGGTGAATCAGTTTTAGTATATGTTTCATTCAATAAGAACCAAAGGCATTCCTTCACTCAGAGATTTAGGGAATAAAGTTATTTGTTTATTAAAACAAAAATAGCAAAAATATCTCAGAATAAATACAAGCCAAACTGAAAAGTGGCTTTTGGAATTGAAAATGAAAAGTCACTAATAACATTCTTCTTCCTTCCTTCCTTCCTTCCCTCCCTCCCTCCCTCCCTTCCCTTCCTTCCTTTCTCCCCTCTTGTCTTGTCTTGTCCTTCCCCTCCCCTCTTGTCTTGTCTTGTCTTGTCTTTTTTGAATAATGTGAGGGACCAGGAGGAGTGATCATGCTATCCACATGAGAATTGAGGATGGGAAAGTAAGAGGAAAGAGTTGAGGATGGGAAAGTAAGAGGAAAGTAAGAGGAAAGAGGAAATATATGTAAGGCATCTCTTTGCAAGTTATTCTCAGTGGTAGCTCCAGGAGGGACAGACAGGGACAAGGAAGATTGTATTAGAATGTCCTTGAATATTTGTAGGCTAAAGGGAAGAAAGAAAAATTAATATTGGTTGATTCACATAGGCTAACCACCTACCTGACATTTGGCATTTAGCTGGAGACACAAATGGATTTAAACCTATTTCCCTTTGACTACAGGCCTACATGTAATCCACTCTCCACAAATTCCTTTCCTGCCCATAGGTGAAGGAGTGAAGGGAAAGAAAAAAAGGGAAACTAGAGTAGCACCTGCAGAAAAGTCTGGTGCCTGAATCAAGTACCATAATCCAAAAGGGATAATACCTTTCTCAGTAATAGGAAAAAACTGCAACAACAACAACAAAAAAAACCCACATAAAAACCCCCAAAAACATTGAAGAAGAAAAAATTTTTGGCAGGTGCTAACATAAACACAGTATCTGTAAACCCCCACCACTCTTTTCTCAATTTATTCATTATTTACTATTCGTTATTCACTCTTTCCTACTTCAAAAGTGGATTTTAGTCAACTTACAAGGATGGGTGCAGTCACAGCATTTGCTTTTGTTCGTATGATTCAGCCTCCTGAAATTCAGTGGGATTAAGTCACATGTTTCTATCACTTGGCTCCCACGATCCATCAATCTATGCCTATTCTTTTGCAATACCATGTTACCTTGATTACTGTAGCCCTGTAGTAACTCTTAAAATTGGGCATTGCAAGGGGTGACTGTGTGGCTCAGTCCTTTAAACATCTGACTCTTGATTTTGGCTCAGGTCATGATCTTAGGGTGATGAGATTTAGCCCCGAGTCCAGCTCTGTGCTGGGTGTGGAGCATGCTTAAGATTCTCTCTCTCCCTCTCCCCTTCCCCTGCCCAACCCCATCCCCACCTTGTGCTCTCTATCTCTAAAAAGAAATTTAAAAAAAATTGAGAATTGTGAGTCCTCCAACTTTGTACATCTTTTACAGTATTATATTGGCTATTCTAGGAACTTTGTCTTTCTATGTAAGCTTTAGAATTCATTTGTTAATATCTACAGAATAGTTTCCTTAGATTTTGATGGGATTTTGTTGAATATATAGAACAGTTTCAGAAGAACTGACATGTTAAAAATATTGAGTCTTCAATCTGTGAACACGTAATATCTCTTCATTTATTTGTCTTCTGTTTATTTTTTCAGTGTTTTGAGGTTTTCTGCATATAGATTCTGCATATATTTTGTTAGCTTTATTCCTAAGTGTTTTATTTTTTCATGTGCTATAATATAAATAATATACTATATATTATATACTATATTGTATAACATAGTAATATACAATATAATATATAACCATAACTTGCAGCTTTGATATGCTTGCTTTTTTAAAAAAAAAGTTCTGGTAAGATTGTTGTTGTTAGGAAGAATGAATTCTGTGGAATTTTCTATATAGACAATTGTATCATCTGTAAATAGAGACAGTTTTATTTCTTCTATTTCAACCTGTGTATCTTTTATTTCTTTTTTGTCTTCCCTTCTCTTCTTGTATTATTCTTTTCCTTGTGTTATTGTTTTTTGAATTCCAGTACAATGTTTAATAGGAACGGAGAGAAAAAACATTCTTCTGTTGTTCCTGATCTTGGAGGAAAGTGTACACATGATTTAGTATGATGTTAGCTGTAGGTTTTATGTTGTAGTTCTTTATCAAATTAAAAAACTTCTTGATTCCTAGTTTTATGTGGGTTTTTATCATGAGTGGATATTGGATTTTGTTAAATGCTTTTCTGAATTGATTGATATGATTGTGTGGTTTTTCTGTTTATGTTGATTATATTGATTAATTGCCAAATGTTGAGCTAGTCTTACACACTTGGAATAAGTTTCACTTGGTTATGGTGTATGATACTTTTTATACATCAGTGCATTCAAGTTGATGATTTTTTTTTTGAGAATTTTTGTGTATGTTCATGAAAGACATTGTTCTGTAGTTTTCCTTTTTTGTAAAGCCTTTGTTTGGTATTGGGACAGTGCTGTGCTCAGAGAAAGTGTTAAGAAGTGTCCCTTCTACATCTTTTTTTTTTGATAAGAGATTTTAGAAATTAGTGCCATTTTTTTCCCTTAAATTCTACCATTCAATGGTAAAATTACCAGTGAAATAATTTGGATCTGGTGACTTATTGCTTTGGAAGGCTATTGGTTATGATTCAACTTCTTTAATAGATAAATAATTATTCAGGTAATTTGTTTTTTTGTGTGAATTTTGGTAGTTTGTGTCTTTCAAGGAGCTGGTCCATTTTATTTAAATTTTCACATTTGTGGCCATAGAGCTGTTCATATTATTCTTTTATTATTTTAATTCATGGAATCAGCAGTGATGATCCCTTTCGATTCTCGTATTATAATTTGTCTTTCTTTCTTTCTTTCTTTCTTTCTTTCTTTCTTTCTTTCTTTCTTTCTTTCTTTCTTTGTTAGCCTAGCTAGAAGTTTATACATTTTATTGCTATTTTCAAAGAACTGCCTTTTAGTTTTTATTTATTTATTTTCTCTGTTGTTTTCTTGTTTTAAATTTTATACTTAGTGCTCTAATTTCATTTTCTCCCCCTGCTTGTTTTAAACTGATAATCTTTTTCTAGTCTTTTAAAGTGGAAGCTTAAGTTATTGATTTTAAATCTTTCTTTTATATCATATGCAGTAAATGTTATACATTTCCCTTTAGGCACAGCACTGTTTTCACAGCATGAAAGTAATTTTGATAAGTTATATTTTGATTTTCAGTTAGTTGAAAATATGTTTTAATTCCTCTTGAGACATCTTATTTGACCCATGTGCTATTTAGAAATTTACCATTTAATTTCCAAATATTTGGTGATTTTCCAGGTAGGTTGCTGTTATTGATTTCTAGTTTAATACCCTTGTAGTTGGAGAACATACTTTGTATTGTTTATGTTCCTTTTAATTTGTTAAGGTTGTTTTATGGCCCAGAATGTGTCTATTTGGGTGACTATTCCATATGAACTTGAGAAGAGTGAGCATTCAGCTATTAATGAAGAAAGTATTCTAAAATTATCAATTAGACTAAGATGGTTGATATTGCTGTTCATCCATTCTCTCCTTGCTTTTCTACCTATTTGACCTCTCAGTTACTGACAAGGAGGACGTTGTCATTTCCAGCTATAATAGTATATTTGCCTATTTCTCTTTTCAGTTGTATTAGTTTTTGCCTCACATATTTGGATGCTCTATCATTAGGTTCATACCCCTTTAGGATTGTTATGCCTTTTTGGAGAATTAACCCCTTTGTCATTGTGTAATGGGCCTCTTTATCACCCACTGGTAATTCTCTTTGTTCTGAGTTTATTTTATCTGAAACTAATGTTGTTCTTCCAGTTTTGGTGAGTCTTAGAATGATTATTCTTATCCCTTCCTTTGCATTTATTCTATAAGAATCTTTATATTTGAAATGTTTTTATTTTAGACAAAAAAGTTGGGTTTTGCTTTTTTACCCAATCTGAAAATGTTTACTTTTTCACTGTTGTATGTGGAACATTTTAATTGAAAGTGATTATTGATGTTTGGATTAATATTAACCATGTTTGTAAATATTTTTAATTTCTTGTCAGAGATTTCTTTTTCAAACTTCTTTCATTTTAATGAAGCATATTATACGGTTCCATTTTATTTATTCTCCTAATGTTAAATACACATCTTTACAAATATTTTATTGGTTACCTCAGAGTTTATAATATACATTTTTGACTGACACAAGTCTAACTTCAAATAACACTATTCTCCTTCTGTAGTATAACCACATATTCACAGTCTCTTGCTCCTGCCCCTTATAACATTGCTGCCATTTTGCTTTCCCTATGTGTGTGCTACTATCACCCATTACCTTGTTGCTATTAATACTTTAAATAAAGTTAACTTTTAGATCAACTAAGAATAAGAAAAATAGGGATCTTATCTTACAACAATCACAAAAATTAACTCAAAATGGATTAAAGATTTAAAAGTAATATCTGAAACTGTTAAACTCCTAGAAGACAGGTGGCAAAGCTCCTTGTCACTAGACATCCAAAAGTCAGACTATGTCTAACTAAAAATTTCTGCACAGCAAAGGAAATGATCAATATGAAAAGGAAAGCTACAAAATGGGAGAAAATATTTGCAAACCAAACATGTGATAAGGTGTTAATATACAAAATATATAAGGAACTCATATAATTTAATAGCAAACAACAACAAATAATTCAGTTATAAATGGGCAAAGGACCTGAATAGACATTTTTCCAGAGAAGACATGTAAATGGCCAATGTGCATGGAAAAGTGCTCAATGTCACTAATCATCAGGTAAATGCAAATCAAAACCACAATGAGATATCATCTCACACCTGTTAGAATGGACGTCATCGAAGAGACAAAAGGTAACAGCACTAATGAGGTTGTAGAGAAAAGATAGCCCTGTGCACTGTTCATGGGAATGTAAATTGGTACAGCCACTATGGAAAACACTATGGAGGTTCCTCAAAATATTAAAAATACCCTATGACTCAGCAGTTCTGCTTCTGGGTTTTATCTGAAGGAAATGAAATCACTATCTTGAAGAGATGTCTACACCCCTAGTTCATTGCAGTATCATTACGTAGCTAAGACGTAGAAACAACTTAAGTGTTCATCAATAGATGAATGGATGAAGGAAATGTGGCATATATATATGTGTATGTATATATTTGTGTGTGTGTGTGCATGTATGTGTATACACACAGTGAATGATTATTCAGCTATTAAAAGGAAGAAATTCTTGCCACTTGTGACAACATGGATAAATCTTGAGGGCGCTAAGTTAATTGAAATAAGTCAGATGGTGAAAAAATACTGTATGGTCTCACTTATATGTGAAATCTAATAAAACCAAACATACAGAAACAGAGAGTAGATCAGTGCTTGCCAAGACCAGGCAGATGGAGGAAATGGCTGAAAGTGGTCAAAGCATACAAACTTCTAGTTATAGAATAAATAAGTTCTGGGGATACAGTGTACAAAATGATAACTATAGTTAACAGTATTGTATGGTATACTTGGAAAGTTGCTTAGAGTGTAGATCTTAAAAGTTCTCACCACATGCAAACACACACACAAAAGGTAACTGAGCTGATGGATGTGCTAACTAACCTTGTTATGGTAATCCTTTCACAATATTCTAATACCAAATCACCCCATTATATATCTTAAACTAATCCAATTTTCTGTCAATTATATCTCAATAAAACTAGAAAAAAAAGAATAAGAAAAATAAAGTATTTTATTTTACTTTCATTTATTCCTCTCCCGCCGTTCTCTTTTTCTTTATGTGTGAGTTTCTGACCTAATTTTCCTTCTCTCTGAATAACTTCTTTGAATAGATCTTACAAGGCAAGTCTGCTAGTGATATATTCTCTGCTTTGGTTTGTCTGAGAGTCTTTATTTTTCCTTCACCTTTGTGGATAATTTTTCCCAAAACAGAATTGAAATTAATTTTTTTAACACTTTAAATATTTCACTCCACTGTCCTCACGCTTGTGTTTTAAGAGAAGTCTGTTGTACTTCTTAAACTTGTTTTTTTATAGGTAATCCCTCCACCCCCTACTTCTTTAAAAGTGGTCCCCTCGTCTTTGGTCTTCATTTGTTTGAATATGATATATCCAGGGGTGTTTGTTTGTTTGTTTGTTTTTTCTTTCCCCTGTTTATCTGGGTGTTTTCTGGTTTTCCGGTATCTGTGACTTGATGTGCATCATTAATTTTAGAAAGCCCTTAGCCATTGTACTTCAAATATTTCTTCCGCTTTGTATGTTTTGTCTTCTCCTTCTGGTTTTCCAAGTATTTATATGGTACATCTTTTGAAATTGTCCTCAAAGTTCTTGGATTCTTTTTTTTTTTTTTCCATTATTTTCTCCCTCTATTTCCATTTCAGTTTTGGATATTTCTGTTGTTGTATTTTTAAGCTCACTGATTCTTTCTTCAGCCATTTCAAGCTTATTGGTGAATCCATTAAAGATTTCTTCATTTCTATATAATGTTTTTAATTTTTTTGTTTCAGTATTTTCTTTTGATTCTAAATTCAAATTCCCATACCTATGCTTACAATATCCATCTGTTATTGTATGTTTATCTGTTTTTTTTTTTCATTAGAGCCCTTAACACGTTTATCATAGTTATTTTGTATTCCTTGTCTGATAATTCCTACATCTATGTCATACTTGATACTGGCAATGATATTTGCTTTTTTCCTACAGTCCATCTTTTTTCTTGTCTTTTGGTGTGTCTTTTAGTTTTTTGTTGAAATTGAGACATGTTGTTTTGGGTAATAGGAGCTGAGATAATGGGCCTCTAGTGTGAAGATTTACGTTAATGATGTAGGTATTTGGCAATATTTAAAATTTGTTGTTGTTGTAGTTGCCAGATATTCCAGATTCCTCCAGTGTCCTTGGTTTTGTCTCTTTTTAACTTTGGGCTTTTTAAAGTTCTCCTGTCCAGAGAGCATTTGCATTTTGCAGTTTTTCCAGCTAAATCCAGTATGACTTTACTATAGCCTATTGGTATGGTGATAAGGTATGGTGGAGAAGTGTCTTTAATAATCTTCTTCAATCTCAGTCTTTTAGTTAGCCCATGTCTCTGGTCTGTGACCTTCACATGTGTTCTTTATGTACAATTTCCAGGTAATGATACTGGCTTGAGAAGCCCCACATCATCTTTCTTATACAATGCCTATACAAGTAATTATACTGCCTCCAGGCAATCCAGTTCATATCACATAAGGCAATCAATAATAATAGGTAGCACTTTTATAACTCTTAACTCTGTATCAGGAACTGGTCTTAGCACCTTATATATTTTAACTTATTTGTTCCCCATAAATAACCTATGAAGGGGTACTGTAATAATCTGCATTTTTGTAGTTGAGGATACCAAGTGATAGTTAAATAATTTGCCCTGGGTCACTAGTGAATAATTGGCAGATCAGGAGTTTGTCATTGAGAAGACTGCATCTTGAGTGATTAGAAATTTGGATGGCTGGATGTTGGATAAATGAACCTTTGTTTTGCCAGATAAAAGAACCTTTGTTTTGCCAGATAAAAGCATGATTTTAACTTGCTATTACTTTCTCATGCCCTCATGAAAGGGCATAGATAGCACAGTGTTTTTACAACCACTTAGTATATTGTTTACCAGCTATTTGTGTGATTGCTACCTGACAGCAAGTCAATACTTGTTACTTGTGAATGTTTTCATTTCTTTAGTGATTCCCAAATTTATATTCCTCCCGTACCAATTACTGAAGTATAATCCCATCTTCAGTATTAAATGAATGATACAGCTAGATGAATCTGTAAATGTTTGTGATGAAATAAGATTTCATTTTCTGTGGAGTCTGGTGGAGGAAATTAAGCATTTAATTCAATGAATTGTGAGGACATAGTCTCAGCTTTATTGATTTATTTACCATTTTTCCTTTAGTGTGGACTTTGAAAATGTAGTTATAACTCTTATATTTCCAATAAAATAGGAAACTGAATTTTCACTATGGAATGTGGCATATATTTGGGCTAGTTTCTTTTTAAATGTTCTTTATATTTCATATTTAAAATTGTTTATACTACATACCTTCTTTTATGTATTTATTGACGTGATCAAATATATTCTGTACTTCAGGCTAAAAGGTTGAGACATCTGGCTGCCAGACATTTCATCTTGCTCATGTTATATTGGCCCATATTATACAAATTTTAACATTTTATGGAATATCAACACGGAAAAAGAACCAGGACACAAAAGGTGTCTTCTGTAAGCTTAAACTGTGAATTTACCAGATATCTTTATTTTCTTTAAGCTCCTGAATAAGGCTTAGGCAAGAGAATCATTTCCATTAAAAAATGTATTTTTATGAATATAGTCAATTTGGTCAAACAGTTGGGCCCCCTGGTCAGCTGACATGAAGAAACAGTCATTTTTAGGTAAATATGATGGTATGTAGTATCACAGGGAATCTACTTTATGCCTCAAAAATATAGAATCTATAGCTGAATAAATTAAATGTGTAGCTAAGCTTGAAATCAAGAATGGCAGAATCTACAAGCATTTGAAATGAAACAGAAAAGCAAAGAAGAACACTGAATAGACACTAAGCCAAGATGCCCATAGGGAAATTGGAACCAGATATGGGCTTTAACTAAAGAGCTCTATCCTTCTGTTATGTGATAATAGTCCTGACCACTGATTTGAGAAGTATACGAAGCAGGTGTTGAGTTGTCATGAGAAGGCCAGGAACCACAAATGCATATATTGTGAAATGTAACCCACAAAAATTTCACCCCAGCTGCCACAGGGAAATAGCAAAGGAATTTTCTGTCTGCCATCTCTTAGAACTCTATCTTCCCAATTTCATCCTTGTAAACCTTTGTTCTACTTGAAAGGTGAAAAAAACTGGGCCTTCTGCTTCAAGGCCTTTGAATCTATTGTTCCCTCTGCTTTGGATGTTCTCTTCCAGAGATCCATTGGTCTCATCACTTTTCTTTGATCAGGTCATTGATCAAAGATCATTTTGCCAGAGGCCTTTCCTAACCAGTGTATATAAAATAGCATCTGTCCTTCTCCAGCCAAGAACACTCTCTGTCCCCTTTACCCTACTTTAGATTTTATTATATAGCATTCATCATCATCTAAAAGATGATAAATTCCTTTGTTTACTATCAGTCTTTCTCTAGTAGAATTAAATGCTCTGTTTACAGGGACAAGTTTAACCTCTTAGTACTTAGAAAATCATCTGGCATGCAGAAGATGCTCAGTAGTAATTGTTATTAAGAATGTGGGTGGGGTGAGGAAGGAAGGAAGGAAATAAAGACATGCCTACAAATATACCTATTTGTATACTTTTGCAAACAAAAGTTGGCCTCTCTAAAAATAAAGGTGACACCATAGTTTGGGTGTTATTGCTCACTGAGTTAACAAGCTGTTCTCATTTAAGAAAAAAGTTACTGATACTATGAAGTCATCAGTGATACTGTGTGAAGGAGCAGAGATGTGCATTTGATATTACAAAGAACTAAGACTGAATGTGTTGAAATGCCAATTTAGTAATCATCAGTGTATTACTTCCCTATAGTCTGAGATCTAGTTTTTGGCAGGAACCATTAATTCTTAATCCTGTTTGAGTATAGGATGTTTGTCAAGGTTGTGCTACTACAAAGATACCAAAGAATTTATACCCACATTTCTTTCTCAGTTCATAATTTCTCTTCGTTTTGCGTATTCTACTCATCTTCACCAATAGATACAATGCTTACAAACTTTTGTTCTTAATGTGTCTGATGTCAAGTGGATTTTGAATAAGATCAAAGGGCAAATATGATCCAATGGCCGTGTCCCTTCAGTAGAACTCTTCATGTTATATGGGACAAATACCAAATTTCTAAATCTTTTATTGCCTTTTCATGATTTTGGTGTGTAACTTTGTGCTATTCAGGTTAGAAATGCTCACTTCCTATCTAAAAGCTTTATTTCCTACAATATCGTTTGTAAACCTTCATCTAAGTCTTGAAAGATGTATAATACTGTGCCTTCTTTGGATCCATCCTGAAGGAAAATCTAAAAATCACAGCTTTTATCACGTTACCTCCTGACTTTTAAGCAATATGCATCAGAATTGCCCTTGGTTATGAATATTTGAAATCTACAGGGCAAACATGACTGACAGTAAAGACAAAACAAGGTCAAAATGGTCAAAGATTTGTCAGACTGAAGGAAAAGATGTTTTAAGAAAGGTGAAAAAGAAGTTTCTTTGAGAGACCTAAAAATGAAATCTGGCATTCTTAAAACATTTTATTTATTAATTCAGTTCAATATCATGAACATTGGACTTGATTCTTTGAGGCAACCTCTCTTTACACTCCTGTCTTGAATCCAGAAGACTAGCTTAAAGCATAGTGTGGTTTCTTACACATCATTATAGGTTTTATATTGTTTTAATCATTCATTCTTTCAGTAAGCATTTATTGTTTGTGACTACATGCATAAGTATTTAAGTTGTGGGGGGAAATCTATCCCATTTAGTGAATTGAGTCGGCATACTACTGTTGTGATCCACATTTATCAAGTTGGGGTCTGAATATCTGGGTAGACTGAGTTAACAACTAGGAAAGTTAAGACATCCCTCTTTCTTTGCTCTTCATAATAACTCACAGGAGAAATAAGGTAGTCACTTCAGTAATTTTATTTGTGTGTGAAAGTGGCAGGTGGGGAATGGTAGATAACTGTGACCATACCTGGATAGTCCCCCAACGTGAAAGTAGCAGGAACAGAGCTGAAAAGAAGGCAGAAAGAAGTTCTGTTTCCTTAACTTCCCAGAGGAGTGTTTGATTGGCTAAAAATTTAATTCATTGGCTTGATATAATTGTAATTCAAGCCAATCTGTAAGAACTGTTTACAGTTTAATGATGATGGAGCTCTAAAATTATTATTATTTATAGAAGACATCATAACTATAATTAACACATGTTAAACTGCCTCTTTGTTATTATCTTAGCCAAAAGTCACACTTAAATGCATTTTCCTCCTTTATATTGAGCAACAAATGATGGAACGAGCCCTTTAAAAGATTCTTTCTGGGCATAATTTAATACAGAGTTTGCTATCAATCATTAACAATGGCAGTATTTGTAGCACTTATTTTTATATAGTTTTTAAATTTAAATTAAGTAGTCTGTCCATACAGAGGAATTAATTATTTATTAATATATAGTAGGATCCAGAGAGAGAAAGGTGAAGAAAAGAAAGATTACTCACTTTTAAAATGAATGATTATGTTGTGGTTTCTATTATGGTACACTGCTAATCTGCAAGAAGAGAATAAAACTTAAAATTTAATATCTATGGATACATAATATAGTTGGGTAAGTTGTTGGCTATATGATATTGGGAATCTGTGGCGAAGCTGTAACTTTGTTTACTCAATTATAAAAGAAATTCTCTGTGAAAGGGAAATGCCTAAAGATTAAACAGATTTTGATTAAGCTAGAAATTTGACATAATATAATGATCACAAGGTCAAGTAGAAAGCCATCATTTTCTAGAATTTCTAGAGATTGTCTAAATTTTTCCAGATGTGATGAAAAAATGTCTGAAAATTGAGGCTTTAGATTATATCTGTTTAACCTTCACAGGGGTCATATTTTTTCTAAACTTGAAGAGAAAGTAGAAGTTCACTCTTTCTCTTTCTTTCTGTATCCTCCAGACTGGACTCTCTATATTTTAGGGGATTCAAAAGTCCCTGATATATAGTCCTCTTCTTCTCTCTCTGAGGTACTGCAGGACTTGAGTTGGGAAGAAAGTCATTGAAATTTGGCTTATGAAGATATGAAATGTGCATGTCAAAAAGAGCCACATAAAATTAGATTATTTCTATAGAAAGAGAGAACACCAGGAGGATAAGGAGTAAAACTAATTGGGCTCCAGGAAGTGAGGAAAAGGTTGGGAAAGGAGGGAGATTCACATGCATCACACATTGAAAGCCTGGGAGCATCTGTGTAAAGCACTCCCCTTACACTACCAAGATTCCCCGCAGGCATGGGGAGTGAGGGGCACTGTTAGTGTAATAGTGCAAGGATGGATGACCAGAAACACCAGGCCAGGTACCAAGTCCAGTTCTGTCAGGCTTTAGAACAATATAGAAATCCCTTCCCAGAGAATAGCTTGATCGGAAATCATTGTTTCAAGAAAAAGGTTGAGGTGATACACTGGAACAGGCAGGAAAGGAGAAATCCCCTCCTCACTGATACCTACATGCGGCTGTAGATTCCTAATTGGCCAACTACTGTGTCATAGGGACTATTTACCCATAGAAAATAATTGAGATAGAGAAAAAATAAATTTCAATTCCCTAACTCTCCTCTCCTAGAAGATAGTCAAAGAACCTACTATGGCAATTAAAATATACTTTTGCTATTATAGACCAGAAAGATGGAGTGATAGGGTTGGAGCAATAATTTCTTACTGTAAATCTGAGTCACTGATCAGAATTCTGCCAAGTTACAGCAAATAAGAAAGAAATTGTAGAGTTGTCAGTAACAGGAATTTGATGACAGTGGATGAAGGAAATATTCTCTCTCAGATGAAAGAAACCTGGATGCAGATAGTTCATGTCTAGCATGGTGATTCAACAGTGCGATTAGGGGCCTATCCTGCTTCTGAGTTTAATTTTCTTCCTATTTAGTGTATGGCTTCCATTTCTGAGGTTTTTCTATGGCCCGACATAGCTTCTGATGCTCTAGCCAATATGTTTATGTCCTGAGCAACACAAGGGATGAAGATGGAAAGAGAAGAGGTTGGATACCCCAGGGGAGTCAGTTCCCTTTAAGGAGCTTTCTCAAGATCCCCACTCGTATACTATTAGTATCTAAGAGCTTAGTAATGTGGACACACCTAGTGGAAGGCTAAGAAATTGATCTTGGCTAAAGATCTCTCCTCAACAAAAGATAGGATTCTTCTGTGAAAGAAAAGGTAAATGGATACCTGGTATGCAACGACAGGCTCTGCCACAGAGTAAGATGACCACAAGGAATAAAATGTTTGCAGGGCTTGAATTAACTTCCAGAGCATTGAGAGGTGATGTGTATGTAAATCAGGGCCAGAAAAATCACCTCCCTCCCTCCCTCCCTCCCTCCCTCCCTTCCTGTCTCTCTCTCTTTTTCCTTCCTTCCTTCCTTCCTTCCTTCCTTCCTTCCTTCCTTCCTTCCTTCCAATTTATTTCTTTATTTCAGAGAGAGAATGCAGGGAGGGGCAGAGGGGGAGGGAAATAAGCAGACTCCCTGCTGAGTGGGGGTCCCTGAGATCTGAGCAAAAATCCACAGTGAGACCCTTAACCAACTGAGCCACCCAGGTGCCCAGATCCTGATTCCTTCATGTCATACATCAAGAATTCTGTATGAAAAAGATAAAATATAAATAAATAAGGAAGCAATGGACTATCATTAAAATCAGTTGGGGATTAAAACAGACTTCCTTCCTGGTCTTGATGATTTTATAGTCTTCCTCCTTAAGGAAAATATATTTTCTACATGGTTAAACACTGAAGACTTTTGGAAGATTGGCCAAGAAAGAATGAGAATAAAAGGAAGTTCAGCTATGGGGCTTAAAGAAAAAAAAATTTTTTTTTCATTTTTTTTCTATTTCTTTGATACAGTACTCAATAAGTCAATGATATATCCTGTCAAATCTAGTTATTTAATTGTCATGAAAATGAGTTTCTTCATATTTTAAAGAGCAGTGGTTAAAATCATGGTTCATATCATTTGAGGAACTGAATCCTGGGTTTAATAATGCTCACTGCTGAGCCTGTACTAGAGATTTGGAGACAGCACAGCTGTGATTTGGTCCAGGACTCGCCAGTTAGCAAAAGACCCTCAAGGTGGCTCCATTGTCAGTGTAGAGTTTTTTGTTCTTGGTTATAGGATTTTTGGGGGGCGGGGGGGGAGTTAAGGAAGGGAGAGAATAGATCATTGTGGTAGAGTAGACACATGAGAAGAGTAGAAAGCAACATTAGAAAATCTGTCTTTATAGGCTTACTGTAATTTGTTTGACTCAAAGGAGCATGAACCAGTAATAGCCTGAACAACTTTCAAACCACATACCTTAGTAAACACCTGTTACTCAATTATAATTTTTATTGTTTATGCTTTCTTTTTGCCTAGCTTTCCTCATTTATTCAAAAGCATTTTTAGTTGCATGAGTTTTAAAGTATTTTATATCAGTGAAGTGGTAAAAAATAAAAGTTGCCCATTAAGAAAAAAGCATTTGGAATTGCCTGATTTTCTTATCTCAAATAGTTATCTGATTTTTCTTATTCTTTGCCAACCAGTGTTTTCTATTTCTGGACTTACTGAAGAAAGTCACTAGTTTTCTGTGATTTCTTGATAGATCTGTTGTAATTATTGGCACAACAGTCACAGAGAACAGTCATTAATTTAATTTTATCATCATTCCACATTTAGTCTATTCTACATTATTTGTTTATTGTTTCCCCGGCCCCCACCCCATACCATATAACATATCCTCAGTGGTACATAAGCTACATGAAGGCAGCAGTTTATATCCATGCAATGCTTTTCTCTTACATATTATAATATTTTGTCATTTTGGGAAATAAAGTAAAAATATATATCTTAACTGTAGCTGCATTTCATTTTTGCAGTAGGATAAGTAATAGTTTTTGACTATTCTTCACAGTGGCCTTATTGGGTTGGCTGCTATTTATTTAAGTTACTTATCTTTCCCCAAGAGATGATATTTGAAAGGGAAGGGCAGATTCTTAAGTTAAAATTGTGTTTCCTGATCAAAAGCATAGGGCTTTATATGGTTGCTCTGCTAAAATAATTGTTGTGGCTTTTTATTTCATTCCCAGGTTATTGGGTAAATAGATAGTAAAGTTTCTTATCAATTTAAACTTGCCATAATTTCAGAAGCTTATGAGGTTGAAAGCATGAACTATGTTTCTCTGAGTCCAACAATATATATTTTTAGTAGAAATGGAATAAACAAATTCAAAGTGCAAACGGTTATTAAAGGTTCCTGTTACTATAGAATTAAAAGCTGTTGTAGATTAGCAATGTTGGTTATTTTTAAAAACAACTTTACTCTTAATTGATCAAAGAGATCCATAATTATAAAGTTAATACATTTATGTTTATAAAATAAGTGGCCTCAGCTTGTTGATCAGCTTACATAATCATTTTAGAAATATGTTCACAGGGAAACAATTAGCTTTCTTACTCCAAATAGATATTCCCTTCTCTCAAAATGTCTTTAGAGGGACATTCCTAATTCTAAATTCTCCATTTTGCTCTTATCATATTTCTTAGTTTACTTTTTTCTAACAAGTA
Source organism: Ailuropoda melanoleuca (assembly GCF_002007445.2). NCBI lineage: Eukaryota > Metazoa > Chordata > Mammalia > Carnivora > Ursidae > Ailuropoda > Ailuropoda melanoleuca. The sequence continues at coordinate 173,787,989 of NC_048218.1, forward strand.
TATGATTTAGAGAAATGTCATTTCTACAACACTTAAAACTCAATCAAAAAATTTTCCTGAGCTATTCAGATAAAGGAAAAATATATATTAGCAGCCTAATTCAAATAATTATTCTAATTTTCACTTCATTTTGTGTATACCAACCCTTTTCGTAGACCTTTTAGACTGAATTCGTTTGATTCTATTCCCTTCTAGTTACAGTTGATCCTTGAACAACAGGGGTCTGACCCACATGGCTCAACTTATATACAGATTTTTTATAGTACCATACTATAAATGTATTTTCTTTATGATTTTCTTAATAAGATTTTCCCCTAACTTACAATATATAATTCATATAACATACAAAAAATATGTGTTCATTGGCTATTTATGCTCTCTGTAAGGCTTCCAGTCAACAATAAGCTATTAGTAGTTACGTATTTTTGACTGCATGGGGGTCATTGCCCCAAATCCCATGTTGTTCTAGGGTCAACTGTTTCTTCAATTTTCACAACATTATCCAAGATTTAAGAAAGTATAGGAAGGGGGCGCCTGGGTGGAGCAGTTGTTAAGTGTCTGCCTTCGGCCCAGGGCATGATCCCGGTGTTCTAGGATTGAGCCCCACATCAGGCTTCTCCACTGGAAGCCTGCTTCTTCCTCTCCCACTCCCCCTGCTTGTGTTCCCTCTCTCACTCGCTGTCTCTCTCTCTGCCAAATAAAAGATAAAATCTTTAAAAAAAAAAAGTATAGGAAGAAAGAATGTAGGTAATGAGTAAGCTGAAGAGTATAGCTAATGAATATGATGACTACATAAATTACTGTAAAAACATGGATATTTCTGAAAATTAAAGGAGGTACTAACCAGGCCAGACACAAGGATAACTATACAAAGTAACCGGGCAAAGAGAGACAGATATTCATGCTAGTGATAAATAATTCACCACAAACACAGATCCTGTAAATTTATTGCAAAATGCACTCGCTCAAAGTTCCCATATTCTGATGCATATATTTTCACCTTTTTGGGGGGAACTTTTGTCATTATTTCATTCAGTTGCACTTACTGAATTCGGGGATGGGAGCGAGGTTGCTGGGGCTCAGCACTGAAGGAAACAGACCCCACCAGGTCAGTTTTCTGAGCATTCATCTCAAGCTTTCTTGTTTAATAGACATATTAACATTTTATGGCATTTCAAATGTTTTAGAACATAGCACACATAAATTGTAACTAAGCTGTCCTATTTAGGTAGAACTTTGTAGTAAAACTGATTTAAAAATAACAATTTAAAGGAAAATCTATGCTTTCAAAGGCCTGATGCTTTTCAACTAATTCCTTTTAGACCTTATCTTCAGAGAAGAACTAGTAAAGTGTAGGAACATCTTTAAAGAGAAAACAAGTAATAGATGAATAGACATTAATCTCTGGGAATCTTTTTGAAAGGCAAAATGTTCATCATAGCAAGTAGTTAAAGAAAAAATGTAACTGGACAGTGATAGAAACATAAGAGACAGAAACTAAAAAACAAAAAACAGTAATATTATCATAGTTAAGGTTCCTTAAAATCAGTTGAAAGAGATTTGTAGAACATCTGCTTCTTCTCTTCCTCAGAATCACTTCATACAATATTGTACGTGGTTCCTGATGTAATCTAAATTGGCAGGAATGATCATTTTCCAGCTCTGTGTTTACCAATGGTAATGAGCACATCTTTCAAATTCTCCTTTCATATTTGATCAAAAATATTGGTGTTGCCTTAGTAATAGAAGTTTCTTATAAAAAAACAAAACAAAACTTTGCCAACCATTAAACTGAGTAAAACCACAGCAATACCATGTTTTGTTGTGGAGACATCCGTTTTGGTCCTGGATCAGTTACTGATTGGCAGTGGTTACTATCTAAATAACTTGTCCTCTTTGGACTTAATTATATGTGTGAGCAGGTTGGAATGAGCCTCTAAAATGTCCTCTACCTAAAATGTTTGGTGAGTATTTTATTTTCATATTGTAATAGAATTTCTCAACTTCTTTCTCTCGTTGTTGAAGTAGGCCAGTGCAGGGCAATCAAGAGTCTGGAGGCTAACCCACTGAGCCACCCACACGCCCCATTTTTCTCATTATTGTATGTTTTCCATCTCTGGTTTTCTAATTTTCTTTTCCTTTTATTCAGAGAGAAGCTTCTGAAGGAATAGATTTCATGCATTTTTCCACATCTAAAACTCCGATTCACTAATAGCTCAATACTCTGATAGGCTTTTCTCTTATCATTTAACAGATTAATTATTATTTTTTAGTTCACCAGAGACCTTTGTGTTACTAACCCAAGATAAGCATATAAATTCTTATCTCACTTAACCTCTCTGGAGGACATGACCCTTTGGGGCACTTTCTCTATTTTGAAGTTCTTTCCATCATGGTCTTTCATGATACCTTGTTTTTACTTTTTTTTTTCTCTTTTAACTTCCCTAGCCACTCTATTTTTTTCTTTCTCTACCATCTTCTTTAATACTGGTATTCCACAAGCCCTTTTTCAACCTTTAACTCTACTTAAAGCTATAAAATTTCATCCATTTCCATAAGTTCAATTTCCACTCATTCTTATGTTCATAAATCTCTATCATAAGTCCAAATCTTTTTTAGATTCTGTTTTACCACATACACAACAGACATTCATCTGAATATCCAACAGATAAATACCTCAGATTCAACCAATGTAAACCAAACCAAAGCATACTGCTGTAGCCTTCCAACACAAATATGTTCCTCCCAGACTAGCCTTTATCACTGCATGTGGTATTAGCTGCCTAAGTCTTTACCGTCCATCAATTTTAGCTACTTAAAAAAAATTCTCAAACTGTTCTTTTCCCTGCATATTCATTATAATGACTATGGGCTAGTCATTCTTTGTATTTATGTGTTAATAATGTAATAGTCTACTGATTAGTCTCTTGTTCTTCACCCCCAGTCACCTTCTAAAATGTTGGCATAGCTATAGCTTTCTGAAACAGTGAAATTATTCCAGCTCTTGTCTGCTTGGAATCCTTCAGTGTCTTTTCTTGGCCCTTAAGATAAAGCCAGAATTACTTAACATGGAATAAGAAACTTTCCAGAGTTGACTCCTGTCCGTCTATTCTCATTATGCCACTACATAGCACTCCTTAATTATTTACATATTTATTTCTTCTTTTGAATTATGAATCTCTTGATGACGAGGTCTGTGAAATATCTCCTGAGCTCTAACTCCTAGAAATGTGTCCCACATCTGAATTATGTTTAAGATTTTTTGATTATTTAATTAAAGGATAGATTATCAAGGTTAATTAAAAGTAAAAATAGGTTAATATCTTCTCAAAGTTATATAGAGTAATACCTCTAACAAAGAATTAGAAACCTAAGTTCTAATCTTCAATATTTTATTAATTAGTTCATCAAATCACATAACTTTCCTGGTCCTCAGTTTCTTACTGAGAAATTGATTTTGTAGTGTTAGGTGACTTCCTCAGCCTCTTCTAGCTCTGGCTTTCTATGCGACCTGGTACTGTTCCATGGTCGTAATTTAATGAGACACATTAACTTTTCAGGCCTCTAAGAAACAATTTCCTTAACACTCAAACATAGTGTTTCACCCTAGTTTCTGTCCTGTATCTAAGCACGTTTTGCCCCAGGGAAAACAGGCTCAGAGTGCTGTGATGGCAGAGAATAGTTTCTCATTTCCATTGGTTTCATATAAAGGGGAAAAAAATGGTGTCATAACTCCAGTGGATTTATTTCCTGCTAACTTAAAAGCTAAGAAATGCTTGAAAATATATCCTCAATGTCACTGATTAGAACGTCCTGTGGAGACAAATTAATTTTCTCTAAATGACATTTGAAAACTTGTAAGGGCAAAGAACAGGAGAAATGGCTATCCAATGAGTCATTTTATAATTTCAGGATGAAGTTGACCACCTTGTATGATAAGTTTTTGTGGAGCAAACAGGACAAGGTGAGTTTTCCCCAGCTATGAGCAAAGTACCTATTACTAATTTAGAAAAGGAAGGGATAACAGTCTGGAAAATTATAGGCACATTTAAATAACTAAATGTGCTATAAAGATATATGCCAAGATTTTGGCGACAAGACTTGGAAGAGTTATGGGTAAATTAATACACAGGGACCAAGTTGAATTTATGAGGCATGAAATAATTACAGACAGTATGAAGAAGAGTTTTATGTTAATGCAAATTGATAGTGATACTCAGACTCTGGTGTTTGCAAATTCTGTTAATACCTAGGAAGTGTGTAATAGAATGGAATAGAAATAGCTAAGCTAATATTAAATCATATAAGTTTGTAAGTCTTGTTTTTTGAAGAAGATATTATTGTAGCAAAATAGATTGTATATTTATGGTGCCAAATGCCCAACATATAAAAAAATATAGATAATCAGTGGAATGCTACCTACTTGGAAAGGCATAGATATATGATTGAGATAATTGCTCTTTTTTTTTTCCCTTGTAGACTGGCTACGTGTTGAAATTCATTTTTAAATAGCTTGTACTTAATTTACTTTTTCTTATTTTAATTTTTGTGATTAGAGAATGGCTTAAATCATCAGTATGATACATTTTAAATAATACATTCTCAGGCATAGGGATTTAAACTAATTTAGGAGTTGCAAATTTAAAATGCTGATGGTAGGTAGTGTATTCTCACCAAGTCTAAAGAATATTTGAGGGAGATGCATGTAATCCTTTTGACTGAAAAAATTAACATTTAAAATTTCATAGAACTAAAAAAAGGTTTTAAACATGTCCATTACCCACAGAATAGTGGTTTAGATACTCAGAACAGCTCTCCTCCTACAAAACAACTAAATGTTACATTGAAAAGGCATTGTTGAGTTTCAAGAAATAAGCAAAATCTCCAATGCCCCAAACAAGCAAACAGTAAAGCTATAAGTTGGAACCTTAGCAGGAGGAAGTGAAGAATAAGTTAACCTGAAAGCTGAGTTGGTCCAATATGTAAATACCCATGCTAACCCTGAAATTAAATGCTGTTATAAGAGTGTATCACAGTGTTCAGGAGCCTAACCAGGAGGGCTCAAGAGCCCCAAGTAGTTACCAGAACCTCTTGGATTATAGCAGAAGCAAACAGAAATCCTTTATAAAGTTTAAAGTATCTCACTTTTAGGCCCTTAGAATTCTTACAGAGTAAGATCAAGAAAAGAAATGCTCATAATCAGAGATCACAAAATGGAAGGAAAAAAGACAAAGGGGTAAGCATCAGCATAAAAAAGAAACACTTCAAATGTTTCTAAAAAATTTTTTTAAGAAGTATAATTAATATTCTTAAAAAAGGATAGAAAATGGAATTACATAAAATGCTCAGTTCAGGCCACAAAAGGCAGAAAAACTGTGGAAGACAAAAGTAGGAAAAAAGGCAAGAAAAAAAAGGAACAAATATGGTAGATATCAATCCAACTATATCAATAATCACTTTACATATAGTGGTCTATATGCACCAACTAAAAGACAGGGGTAGTCAAAGCTGATCAGAGAATAAGATCCCAATATATTATCTACAAGAAACTCAATTTTAATAAAAAGACATATTAGATTAATAGTAAGCAGATGCTAAAAGATATAGTATGCTAACACTAATCAAGAGAGTGAACATCTATATTAATTTTAGCAAGAGCAGACTTCAGAGTAAGGAAAGTTATCAGGGATAAAGAAGGAATTGCATAATGATAAAGAGGTTAATACTCCAAGAGGACATAATCCTTAAGAAATATATATTTAACAATAGAGTATAAGATATGTGAAGCAAAAACTAATAGGACTACACCGAGAAGTAGATGACTGTACCATTATAGTTGAAGACTTTAGTACTCCTCCGTCAGAAATGGGCAGATCCAGAAAGGAGAAAACTTGTATGGACATAGTTGAATTCAACAGTGCCATCAGTTAACTGGATATAATTGACATCTATCAAGAATTTATCAAATAACAGCAGAATACACATTCTGTTCATGCTCACATGGGACATTTACTAAGAATGTACCAGAGTATATTCTTAAATATACCTTTAAGTACACCTTAAAAATTTAAAAGATAGGGCTGAAATTTCCAAGCTTCTAATCATGGCTTAGTCCTTCTTGTGACCAGCCCCCATTCAGGACCCACCAACCGTTGCCTCATAAGAACAAAAGATACTCTTATCACCTAGGAGATTCCAAGGGAATTTGTTATATAATGCCACCTCTACATATAGCCAGTTTCCAAATGTGTGGATTATTGGTGAGATTTCTATTTAGTTCCATTGTTGAAATTACCTGACCTTGTGCTAGTATCATACTGTCTAAATTATAATAACCATTTAATTGTTAATGAGGTAAGTTTTTGTCATCCCCTTACCGGTACTTCTTCTCAGGGAGTATCCTGTATATTATGGAATCTTTTTTTAGGCCTAGTTATTCTAAGTCAACAATCTACTTTCAACCACATTGTTATCATCATTTGATATTACATTTGACAGTTAACAAATACATATTTGACATCTACCATATGCAGATACGTGAGCTATCTTAGGGGCTATAGCCCTGAGCTGTGCCATTATGTCTCCTAACCTAAATGGCTTATAGACTTACTCTGGATTTTGTCTACCATGCTCAAAGATAGCAAGCATATTCTCTTCCAAAGCAGTGTGGAACTCAAAGTTGAAGAAGAAAATATGACCATCTTCCCTTTGGTGTTAAGGGATGCAGAATAAGACTAAACTTTAGGAGCTTGCATCTCAGCATAACTGACTTCCAGCCAATTTCCAATATGTATTTAGAGTCTGGCACGTCTGCACGTCTGTATACTTTATTCCACATCGGTGAGAGTCTGGAAAGAGGGTAAAAGTTTGTTAAAACAAAATTAGAAAGCCCAGCCTTCAGACTAAGTAGAGGAGGTGCTTCCCTGATGTGATGCATGTGCTTGTGAGAAGGCACTCGTCTTCTAAATAGTCACCATTCTGAATTCATGGATATATTATAACCATTAAAGAAATTAAATCGTCAGCTACCAGGATTACCAACTGCTCTAATGCACCTAGTACGTGCATTGTTCATGATTGCAGGGAGCATTTTAATTAAGTAAAGTCAGACTTTTGAGGATTAAATCATTTGTCAGTTACCTTCCAAAATGACAACTAGCCAACTGAGAACAAACTTTCATAAATAAGAGGGATAAAGAAGCTGTCTAAAGAATTCTTCCTTCTGAAGCCAGGGACAAATGAGAGACCATGGGGAGGCAGAGGAACAATACAAAGAAGTGACAAACCAGAAAGCTCACATTTTCACTTAACCTGTCCCGTTCCTGCTGCTTGTACTTAGGCTGTGATGTTATGGAGTGTTCTGTTCTCAAAGAATTTTGCCAATCAGGAAGAGTGATGAAACCAGAGAGCCCATAAAACTGGAAAAGTGCAGATGAGATAGCAAAAGCTTGTCAAGAGACAGAAGCTCGTGTAAAAAATGTTTTTAGAAGCATATAGCAACAAAAGATACTAAATTCCAATTGAGGAAAAAATTAGAGGCGATAAAGTGCTATATAATTCTGTCTGTATTCAAAACCAATGAAAATGAAGAGTCAGGGAGGTTATAGGGATTAATTTTGTGTTGAAATGGGGTAAGGCAGCAATTTCCTGAGCATTTGCTGGTGCCTATGCTAGAACAACTTTGTGTAATATGAGGTTTCTTTCCCATTTGCATGTAGGGATAGGCCCATCAGAATATCTGGGTCCTAAAGACTATTGCCTAGCCAGACTTTCAGTATGTGGTGGAAGCATCATACTTTTCAAAAACCCCTAAAGAGGAGTGAAAAAAGCAGCAGAGAAAAGCCATTTTAGTACTCCTGTGATTGAGAATAAATTTCTTTTTTAATGCTAAGAATCATTAGACTTATATAAAATGAATACCTATTGGATTTCTTTATAAGTTCCCTTCTCTAAGCTCCTAAGTGTACACAAAAGGTCCTAGATACCATGGAAATTTGTGTTCGACTAGTTGTAAAAAATATAGATCTTTGCCCCTTTTTTCTCTTTCCTTTTCTTCCTTTTCCTTTCCTTCTGTCTGGTGTTTTTTGGTTTTTTGGTTTTTTTTTTTTTTGCCTCTTTTACCTGTCAGAAGTGTTTAGAGCACAAGTGAATTACAAAAGGAGGCAAAGGACCCAGACGGGAGAAATGATGTCGAGTAATAGACCATGTATTTGAGTCTGTAATATGTTTTCACTCTCTCTTCTAAACCTTGAATACAATTCCAATGTGAAAAAAAAAAAAATAAATGCTTCACAGCTTGCATACCTGACTCCTCTTTCTCTCTTGTGTTTATTATTTTTTTATAAGATTTTATTTATTTATTTGAGACAAAGTAAATAAGAGAGAGTACAAGCAGGGGAAGTGGCAGAGACAGAGGGAGAAGCAGGTTCCTTGCTGAGCAGGGAGCCCGAAGTGGGGCTCGATCCCTGGACCCTGGGATCATGACCTGAGCCAAAGGCAGATGCTTAACTGACTGAGCCACCCCAAGCACTGCTTTTGTATTTATTATTTTCTAAATGACTCATCCTTGAGGTGATTTTAAGTGGGTAGTGTTATAGAACTTATATTTCCTTATTTATGGAAGAATTAATCAAGTGTGCCTAACATTGTAATTGTCCATAAGGCCAATTTGACCACAATGATTACATTGTTAAGTTAATGCTGTACTTCTTATTCAAATACTGATTGTTATTTTCCACTATCCAATATTTCCATTATTATTTTTAAGCCAGGTGCTCTGTTCTTGAACTGTTTATGGAACAGAATAGTAGTTAATGTATATGGCATTTCCCCAAACCAATTCCATTTGCACAGAACAGTCAAAATATCTAAAACACAGCCTGACTTTTACTAATCCATCTGGTTTTCTGTAATAAATTGTGTGTACTAGTTGTCTAAACTAATGAAAGTATATTTTGCTTGTGAAAAAATAATTCAGCACCATATGTTCATTTATATGTTGGGTGTAAAAGATCTGAAATGCTTCTCTTTATTATAAAATATTTTTAAGTTTTTCGCATATTTCAAATAGCTAATATGTTTTTAAAATCAGAGTTGTTCATATAACATTCTAGCATATAGTTCAATGTATATAGCTGCTTCATTCAGCCTTGAAAATGTGATTTTTTAAAATGACTCACTTATTCTCAGAGAAATTTACATGGAGTATATAACCGTTATAAGCTAAAAAAATATGAAATTGCCACAAAAAGCCTAATGAGTTACGCCATAAAAGGTCATTTTTAAATTTTCTGACAATTTAGCGTCTTAGAAGGACAAAAATCAGTGGCACACATTGTCCTATGCTGGAAAACATCTTGATTTAATCAAGACACTGTGTAGGCTTTTATAATTCAAAATAATTGTACTGTCTGTGAAATCAGACATTCAGATATGTAAGCTACCGTTTTAATAAGAAATGAATCAAAGATTAGAGAAACATTGCATTTACTTTCTTGTTTTCTCTTACAAGCAAATGTAACTTCCCAACAAAGACAATTCTTTCTATTTACTCTTTAAATTTATATTTACACAATTGATGTATATTCTCAATATTAATGAAATGCCTGTCAAAATGTATAACAACATAGAAGTATAACAATTGTAGATTCAAGGATAACTTATCCTTGAAATTCAGGTTTTTACTGTCTTTCATCAAATGAAAATTTGAAATGGTCTGTGTGGGGAATTATTTTGATTAGTACTATCATCACTAATTCCTGCTCAAATGCCTTTATTTAAGGAGTAGTCATTGCCTTATTTCAAATTAGAAAAATACGTTTTTTCTCCTTGTTTTTCTTTCCTTCCTGAAAGCAAATGAATTTTAGGGTTCAAACATCATTGGCTAGCCAATTTAACCATATTAACTGTTTGCTCACAAGTCAAAATCATGGCTAAATTTTGCAGGAGATAATGTTATATATATATATTAAAAGACTAAGGAAATTGGTGCCAATAAACATGAGTTTGGATTCTAATTTTGCCACATTCCAGCATTTTGAGAACAGCAAATCATCCTCTGGATCTCTCTTTTTTAAAAAATCTGTAGGAGGAAGATAATGATCTCATTTAAAAATCATATTTTTCTAAGGAACAGGTGAAATCATGTGGGTGATCATATTAATGAACCATAAAATGCCATACATGTCTCTGTTAATATGTAGAATCAGAGATAAAGCAGTCCTTAGGAATGTAAATTGGTGCAGCCACTATAGACAACAGTATGGAGGTTCCTCAAAATATTAAAAATAGAACTAACATATGATCCAGCGATTCCACCCTTAGGCATATATCTGAAGGAAATGAGATCATTATCTTAAAGAAATATCTGCATCCTCATGTGCATTGCAGCATTATTTACAATAGCCAAAATATGGGAACAACCTAAGTATCTGTTGATGGATGGATAAAGAAAATGTGGTACACAGACACACTCAAATAATCTCTAGTCATAAAAAGAAGGAAATCCTGCCATTTGCAACAGTATGGTTGGACTTTGAAGGCATTACACTAACTGAAATAAGTCAGAGTAGGACAAATACTGTATGATCTCATTTATATGTAGAACTTGAAAAAAAACAAAAACAAATTCATAGAAACAGTCCAGATCACTGGTTGCCAGAGGTGGGGGGGGGTATGGGTGAAAAAAAAAAGTGAGATAAAGAGGGCATGATTATTTAGAAATTAGGCATATTAGGGCACCTGGGTGGCTCAGTCGGCTAAGTGCCTTTTAGCTCCGGTCATGATCCTAAGGTCCTGGGATCGAGCCCCACATCAGGCTCCTTGCTCTGTGGGGAATCTGCTTCTCCCTCTCTCTCTGCCTTTCTCCACCCCCACTTGTACTCTCTTTCTCTCAAATAAATAAAATCTTAAAAAAAAGAAACTAGGCAAATTAAATATTTTACTCTGGAAGCTAAATCATAAAATCAACGTAGCATAGCATAACTAAGCACAATCATCAAAAATATAGGATGACTCCCATTAGACATGATAGGAATTAAATTGAAATAATATGATAAAACATGGTTAAAACCCAGCTAATTCATAAAGGTTGTTGGTAGCAAAAGACACAGGAAATTCAGTTATCAACTCTATGAGAACTCTCATTTGACTCTAGCTTGATGGTTTACCATGACCTTTAAATTCAATTAGTATTTAATTAAAACTCATTCTACTTTCATTTAATATACCTTGGGAGCCCTGTTTTCTCTTTCAAATCTCCAGGGATTTGCGGGGGGGGGGGAAGGGCTATTTCAAATTTTTATCTATAACTCAGTTCTTACATCAATCTCCATTTTGTCTCCTGGTGAACTATCATTCGTCTTTTTTTTTTTTTTAAGATTTTATTTATTTATTTGACACAGAGAGAGACAGCCACTAAGAGAGGGAACACAAGCAGGGGGGTGGGAGAGGAAGAAGCAGGCTCCTAACAGGGAGCCTGATGTGGGGCTAGATCCAGGACCTCAGAATCACGCCCTGAGCTGAAGACAGAGGCTTAACGACTGAGCCATGCAGGTGCCCCTATCATTCTTCTTTATCCCTGCCAGGCCCTTGTTAAGTTCCTTCACTTTCCCACAGAACCACCCAAATGAGAATAAGTGCATAACAATATCAAATTGTGACCAAGGTTGCAAGGGTTGTGTGTGGGTAGCAATTATAGTACAGCAGAGCATAGAACTTGAAAATCACTCTGCAGCTGTATGTAATCACTGGGTTTCAAAATTCACCTCTCCTTGAAGACCCTCAGCTTTGTAGGCTTCTTATTCCCATTCATTTTGGTTGTCTCTCCCTATATCAAAAATCTCCCCTCTCTCTACAATGGAGAACAATTCAGTACCCTCCACATTAACTGCTTGTCTCCTTTGCATTGACAACATTTAGTAGACTGATCTCTTAAACAAAGGGCCAAGGAACAATTCCAGAATTCCATACTTGCTAATTGTGTTAGTTTCCTAGGGTTGCCTTAACAAGGTACCAAAAACCCCAAAATCATGAGGCTTAAAACAACAGATACTTATTTTCTTATAGTTTTGGAGCCTTGAAGTTAAAAACTAAGATGCTGGCAGCTTTGATTGTTCCCTGAATTTGTGAGGCAGAATCTATTGTTTGCCTCTTCCCTGGCTTCTGATGGTTTCCAGCAATCCTTGGAGTTCCTTGGCTAGGGAGGTGTCACTCCAATCTTTGCCTTAATCTTCACAGCACCATATTTAAATTTCCCTCTTCTTCTAAGGTCATCAGTCATTGGATTCAAGCTGGCCCTAATTCAGTATGAACCCACTTTAACTTGATTATATCTGTAAAGTCTCTATTTTAAAAGAAAGTCATCTTCACAGGTTTAGAAGTTTTGATTTCAATGTATTTTATTGAGAGACACAATTAAATCCATAACATGGAACAAATGGCTTAAGCAGAAAACTTAAAACTAGACTTGTCTCTTTTGTTGACCTACCCCAAGTTTTGGCAGAGCTGTTACCCTCTAATATGAAACATCCCACCTTGTTGGGTGCTCCATATTTTTAATTTAATTTAATTTATTTATTTGACAGAGAGCGCAGCAGAGGGAGAGGGAGGAAGCAGAGAGCCTGGTGCGGGAATTGATCCCAGGATTCTGGGATAATGACCTGAGTTGAAGGCAGTCGCTTAATTTACTGAGCCACCCAGGCACCCAGGAGCTCAATATTTTTGTATTTTCTCGGGTGTTAGAATATACCACCCCAAAGTACGCTGTTTTGGCATAAAGCTTGTTTTGAGCTAAAAGCAATTGAGAAGAAACAGATACAAGAAAAGCTGTCTGCACTCCCCTATTTGCGTAAAAGCAGTACACAAATTTACAAAGGTGACCTCTCTTCTACCAGGAAGGACAAAAAGTTAATCACTGGAGACAACTTAAGACCTTTATCAACTTAGAGATAGCACCAGAGGAATTTAGAAAACAAACTTTTCTAACTAGCCTTATCTGCCATTAATTTCTCATGTATTTGCCAGCTCTGGAGACCTAGAGTCCTTTTTGTTTGTCCTTTCACTTCTCTAAAAATATATTGTTCCTTTGCTAAGATGCTACCTAAGCCCAAGTTCTAACTAAACCTGAGTTACTCGTCTTGTGTACTCCCATGTGTTACATACACAATGCATGTTAATAAATACCTGTTTGTTTTTCCTTTGTTAATCTGTCTTAGGTCCATCTAATTTACAGGTCCCCAGCTGGAGAACCTAAGGTGGATAGAGAAAGAGATTTTTCTTCCCCTACAACTCCTCTAAATATACTTGAGCTTTGTTATGGGATGCAAATAAATTGCTTGGGAATAGATTGATCCTCTCAGGTCTTCCTTTTAAGATTTGGTAGGTGTCAACAGAGCAGTGCTCAATTTTGGACTAATTATTCCTCCACAACAGAGGCAAGACTCTTCTGAATTCTCTACCCACTGCCCCATGAATCATGGTGAAGTTTTCCAGTTTGGTCAGTGGGAATCAGCACTATTTCCAGCCCTGCCGGGGATGGCCAGCAATCCCTGTACGGATGCATGAAAGATTATCTCCAAACTTTGCTGTGAAAAAGAGGAGAAGGAAAGGGTGTCAACGCTCAAAGACCAAAACCCTTTGCTCTTCCTTGCTCCCACTTTTATTGGTTTTTTGGGATAATCACTAGTCCTTATCACTGTTTCTTAAGCACATGATTTGTGACAAGGGGTGTTACTGAAACTGGGAGGATCTGTTTATGGGAAAGATACGATATGCTAATTTGCATTTTCTATGAGTTCTGCCAAACGTAGCCTAAGGGACAATGCCTACGTCTCTTCCATCACAGGGTGGTGGTTTGGGCTAAGAAAATTTCGGGAAGGCAACTCCCTGTAGCATTCCAATGGCTGAGTGGTCACTCAGGCCTCATCATTCTTAGAGGCCTATGGCTTTCTCTGAAACCTTCCCTGCTCTCAGCGACCTCCATGTTACATTTTGGTGAGCCAGGGTTTATGGCTGATTTCATGCTCTACATTAACCCCGACACAGCCCTATGTGAGTTCTAGTGCCTTTGGCTCAAGGCTTCTGGGTGATTCTTTCCCTGACTGTGGGTAGTTTCCTGACACACGTGTTGATCAATGCTGAGGGGGCCCATCTGCAGACCTCTAGGTTTCTCTCTCCAGGCAGCTCTCTTTTCTCCAGTATTCTGTCTTGTTAACTCTACCTACTTTGGTCTCCCAGTCTCTCACCTTCATCTTCTGAAATTAGGGAATCTGTTGAGTGCTGGTTGGGTGCTCCCCCATGTTGTTGCAGCCCTGTATGGCTTTACCATATAGTTTTTCAACCATTCTCCCATGTGTGAGCATTAGATTGTTTCTAATATCTTGTAGTTCTAAACAGTGCTGCAATGAATAACCTTGTGCTTATTTTCATATTGTTAGAGGTGAATTTAACAGTAAGATTTCTAGAATTGCCATTACTGAATCAAAAAGTAAACGTATGAGAAGGTTTATTGTGTGTTGCCAAAATAGTTCCTTGGACAGATTGTATTGATTTACATTGGCATTAGCGACAAATGAATGTGCCTGTTTCTCCTCAACCACATGAACAGAAAGTATTGTCATGTTTTTAAATTATTGTCAGTCTGATAGTTGAGAAATGATATTTCAGCATTGTTTTAATTTGCATTCTCTACTTACAAGTGAGTTTGAACATCTTTTCATACGTTTAAGGACCATTTTTATGTCTTTTTGGGTGATTTTTCTATTTGTACTTTTTCCTAATTTTTATTAGATTTTTTTGACCTTTTATCCTCAATTTAAAGAGTTCTTTATTTATGAGAATATTAACTCTTTGTTTATATGTTGTAAAAATTTCCCCCCAGTTTTTCAGGTTTTTAAATTTTGTTTGTATCATTTAATGTATTTTTAATTTTTTACATAGTCAAATTTAGCAGTCTTTTCATTTATTACATCATGATGTATGTCATAGGTGAGTAGCCATTCCCTATACCAGTTAAAAAGGAAAACAGGTACTCATGTAGTTCTATTTTATGTCATTTTTTCTTTTTAAGTTAAATCCTTAATCTTTTTAGAGTTTATTATTAAGATACAATTCTTTTTTTTAATGGTTTCTTATTATATTATGTCACCATACAGTACATCCCCGCTTCCAATGTAAAGCTCGATGATTCATTAGTTGCATATAACACCCAGTGCACCATGCAATACGTGCCCTC
>NC_048218.1:173803320-173803439 GCF_002007445.2 Ailuropoda melanoleuca
CATTGGTGTTGGTCGTGACCTCTCCTTTTTCATTCATAATTTTAATAATTTGGGTCCTTTCTCTTTTCTTTGGATAAGTCTTGCCAGTGGTCTGTCAATTTTATTGATTCTCTGAAAGA
>NC_048218.1:173803496-173852760 GCF_002007445.2 Ailuropoda melanoleuca
TCTAATTCATTGATTTCTGCTCTAATCTTGGTCAACTCCTTCCTTGTCAGTGGGTTAGGCCTGTCCCTCTGTTGCTGTTCCAGTTTCTTGAGGTGAGAATATAGAAACTGCATTTTAGATTTTTCTATTCTTTTGAGTGAGGCTTGGATGGCTATGTATTTCCCCCTTAGGACTGCCTTTGCAGTATCCCATAGGTTTTGGACCGTTGTGTATTCATTCTCGTTGGTCTCCATAAATTGTTTAAATTGATTTTTGATTTCCTGGTTTATCGAGTCAATCCTGAGCAGGATGGTTCTTAGTCTCCAAGTGATTGAGTTTCTTCTAAATTTTTCCTTGTGGTTGAGTTCCAATTTCAGAGCATTGTGGTCTGAAAATATGCAGGGGTTAATTTCGATCTTTTGGTATTGGTTGAGACCTGTGTTGTGTCCCAGAGCATGATCTATTCTTGAGAATGTTCCATGGGCATTTGAATAGAATGAGTATTCTTTGGTTCTGGGGTGTAGTGTTCTATATATATCTATGAGGTCCAACTCGTCGAGTATGGCATTCAAAGCCTTTGATTCTTTGCTTAGTTTTTGCCAGGGTGTTCTGTCTATTTCTGATAGTGGGGTGTTGAGGTCCCCTACTATTACTGTGTTCTTATCTATATGTCTCTTTATTTTGGTTAAGAGTTGGCTTGTGTATCTTGCTGCTCCCCTGTTGGGGGCATATATATTTATAATTGTCATATCCACTTGTTGGATACATCCTTTAAGAATAATATAGTGCCCTTCTGTGTCTCTAACTATTGTCCTTGGTTTAAAATCCAAACTATCTGATATGAGAATTGGTACTCCAGCTTTCTTTTGAGGTCCATTTGCGTGGAAGATGGTACTCCATCCCCTTACTCTAAGTCTGAATGTATCTTTGGGTTCAAAATGAGTCTCTTGTAGACAGCAGATGGATGGGTCATTTCTTTTTATCCATTCTGCAACCCTGTGGCGTTTTATGGGAGAGTTTAAGCCATTTAGATTGATAGAGATTATTGACAGATATGATTTTAATGATGCCATTTCTCTTTAAAGTCTTTGTATCGGTTGTGACTTGCTGCTCTGTATCACTCTTGGGGCCTTTTTACCTTTATAGAGCCCCCCTTAATATCTCCTGTAGGGCTGGTTTCGTGGTTACGAAATTGGTTAATGATTGGCGATTTTGGAACGTCTTTATTTCTCCATCAATTCTGAATGACAGCTTTGCTGGATAAAGGCTTGGCTGCATGTTTTTCTCTGAAAGAGCTTTAAAAATGCCCCCCCCCCAGCCCTTTCTCTCATTCCAGGTCTCTGTAGACAGGTCTGACGTAATCCTGATACCTTTGCCTTGGTACGTGAGAAATTTCTTTGCCCTGGCCGCTTTCAATACTGTATCCTTGGATCTAATATTTGCGAATTGCACTATGACGTGACGTGGCATAGGTTTGTCGTGGTTGAGCTTGGGTGGGGTCCTTTCTGCCTCTTGGACACGAATCTTTGTTTCCCTTGCTAGATTAGGGAAGTTTTCAGCTACAATTTGTTCAAATATCTCTTCTAGACCTCTGTTTTTCTCCACCCCTTCAGGGATGCCGATGATTCTGACATTGGATCGTTTCATAGAGTCAGTAATCTCCCGTAATCTACATTCGTGGGCGTGGATTTTTTTAAGACCAGCTTCTATTTTCGTTTTTTCTTCTACTAACCCATCCTCCAATTCGCTAATATGTTCCTCTGCCTCGGTGACCCTGGCTGTCAGAGCCTCTAGTTTTGACTGCATTTGGCTCATAGAATTTTTACATTCTGTCAGATTCGCTCTCATTGCCACCCTTAGGGATTCTATATTCTCAGTAACATTTTCGTTAATACTTTTTTCAAGTCTACTCATCATCTTGACCATTGTTGCTCTGAATTCCATTTCTGATAATTTGGTTACATCCATATCCATTATTTCTGTGGCAGAGGCCACAGACTCATTGTCTTTTCTTTGCTGGGGGTACTTCTCCTTCTCGTCATTCTGATGAGGAGAGATTGCGGGGTTGTCCAGAGCCCAAATTATTGACTGGGACCCAGGCCGTGCGCCCTTGTTTTATAAAGATCTTAGGGATGTGGGCTTCTTCTTTAAAGATTTTATTTATTTATTTGAGAGAGAGAGACAGATAGTCAGCAAGAAAGGGAACACAAGCAGGGGAGTGGGAGAGGAAGAAGCAGGCTCCCAGTGGAGAAGCCCGATGAGGGACTCCTTCCCGGAACACTGTGATCACACCGTAAGCCGAAGACAGGCACTCAATGACTGTGCCACCCAGGCGCCCCAGGTTGGGGGCTTCTTGATTTTTCAGCCTGCCTTCTGGGGGACGGGCCTGCCATGCCGATACTCAGCAAACCCTGTTTGGGTAGAGTCTCTGTGTCCCCTGCGAGAGGGGGTGGAGATGGACACACTGTGAGCCAGTATTTCCAGGCTTTTGTTCTCTGGCGGCTTTCCCTGGCGGTTTGCTGTGCCTCTTCTGAGAGTCAGAGCAGCAGCAGCCGAAATTCAGCCTCTGTCTCAGAACAAAGGGATCGCGGACCATTCTCCACTGATGTTCTGGCCACTTTAACTCTGTTTCTGTTGGGTGCTGCTCAACCCTGCAGCATCCCGGGATGTGCGCCCCACACCCGGCATCCCAGCCCTCACTTCCAGGGCCGGCGCGTCTCTGTCCTTTTTGTTTCTAACACCGCCAGCCGCCCCCGCTCGCTTCTGAAGCTCCTGGTCTCAGTCTGTTTCCAGTGAGCGCACCAGAGTTCCGTAGTTCCGTGAGATGCTTGGTGGCGTGTGCTCCCGGCTCACGGTCTCAGTCTGCTGTCTTGAGGGTGCGGCTCATCGCTCCACCCGCTGCCCCCCCCCTCCATGCAGGTTGCTACTGCTTCCCAGCGCCCGGACACGGCGGCTCCCTCCCCCTCCCTCCCCCTTCCGTTTATCTTCTGATATCTGTGCGCGGTTTCAAGGCTCCCCGCTTGGTACCTCAATACTCAGCGCTGGAGATGTTCATTTGCAGAGATCCAGATGTATCTTACTGCATCTCAGGCTGATTCCGTGGATGTTCATGCTGGTCTGGTACCTATCCAACTCGACTCGGGACTGGCTTAAAAAAGGGGTCCCCTACTACTCTTCCATCTTTACTCCTTATTCCTATTAAGATACAATTCTATCTTTTTCTAAATTATTATCCTATTGCCAGAACACCATTTATTTAAAAATTCATCCTCACAATAATGATTTGAGGTGCTTTCCTTGTCATATAACAAGTTGCCACATATATTTGTGTGTAATTCACTCTATACAAGAATCGGGGATTCCCCCATCCCTGTTTATCCAAATCTAATTTGGTGTCTTTCAAGAATTTTTAAAATTTTCTCATAAAGGTTTGTATGTTTCTCCTGAAATTTATTTCTAAGTATTGATTTTGTATTGTTATTATAAAAGGGGTCTTTACCATTATGTTTTGTCTCTTGTTTGTGTACAAGAAAAATTTTTTTATTGTTTGTGTTAGCTATATATACTGGTATTTCTTTGAATTTAATTACCTTTTGAATAAGTTTTTTCATTGTTTTTTCTGGGATTTTTTTCAGGTATGCTATCATATCATCTACAAACAGATTGTTTTACTTCCTTTTTAGTTAATCGTCTGTCGCTAATTGATTTTTATTGTCTAATTGTATTGGCTGATAGTTTTAATGCAATATGCAACATTTGTGTACTAATCATCAGTCTTTACCCTACACCTTTGTTTTATATGTACATTTACGTATTTTAACATGCTTATTTCTTTTCTTGAAATTTCCTAGTCATCATTTGGTTGAATGAAATTCATCCTCTAGTACAGAGGTTGACAAACTCTTGCCCATCGACCAAATTGAGTCTACCTTCTGGTTTTATAAAGTTTTATTAGAACATAGCCAAACCCGTTTTTGTATCTTTTGACATATATTTTGGCTATTTTCATACTACAATGGCAGAATTAAGTAATTACAACAGAGACAATATGGTCCTCAAATCCTAAGATATTTACTACTTGGCCTTTTATTGAAAAGGGCGCATACCTAAGCATAGAATTTTTGGGTCATAAGTAAGTGTATCTCCAACTTTACTAGATAAATTTGAATTTAAGGACTTCTATCTTTTCCTATCTTTTCCTTATAGTTTAAGAATTTCAATTCTTTGAAATTTTGACAAGAACTTATTTATATAAAAATATAAATCTAGGGTTTTCAACTAGAGGTAGGAGTACTAATATAATTTCTTTAATCTCTCTATTTTAGGTCTTTCATTTTTATTAAATCAATATTAATAATTTCTATTTTTGTAAAAATTCTCATTTTTTATGATTTTAGGTATGAAGTTAGTAACTTTCTTAAAATACTATTATAATTTCAAACCTGTACTATATTTGTAAGTATCTGACCTTTTTCATTGCTATTATTCCTTATTTTTTCTTCCTTTATTTCATCTGTTGTGTTTCTCTAGTAAAGTAATGTCTTCAAAGCACCATTTTTCAGTTTATGTTCTCTGTAAAGTTTCTTGGTTTTCATTACATTAATTTTTTTTGCTCTTTTTATGTTTTCTACTTCCTATGGGTTTACTGTCATTTTAATTATATTTAACTTTGCAAGTTGGGTACTGGGCTAATTCCATTTTCTCATTTTCTAGTAGTTATTTACTGCTGATCATTTTCCTGTAAGCAGTATTTTAGGTGCATCAATCAGCTTTTATATGTAATGCTTTTATTATTGTTCTATAATAAATATTTCTAAATTCCATGTACTTTTTCCTGGGACACATAATTATTTACAGTATTTTAAAAAGTTTTTCTAACATTTTTCTTTTGTTCTTTAGTTAGATATTTCCAGCTTTGCTGATTTTGGTTAGATAATAAGATTTGTGTAGCTTTTTTTAGTATTTTGGTTATTTATTTGGATCCTACTACATAGTTATTGTTTACACATGTTCTTTGTGTTTTTGATGTGATATGTAATCTTCCATTATAGTTTTGCAGTCAATGTTTGGTCAATACCAATGAATGGGTGGTGATGCGAATAGATAAGTTCATGAACAGGTTGTGATAGAGATAAAAAATTCAGGTCTAATGTTGTCAATCATTAATAGTTGTCATCTCCCATTTATAAATTGTCTCTTTTTTTTTGTTTTGTATTTTGTTTGGTTTGAGTGTTCAGTTTGATATACTGAGAATGAGAGGTCTATTATATATCAAAGTAGAGATATTATTTAGACAGGCAGACTACAAAAAAGGAATTCAAAGAGAAAGAGTTAAAATACAAAATTAAACATAATTAGTCTATAAATAGCAAGACTCAATGAGATATAGCTTATAGGAGGTCTTTAGTCAACATTTGTTAATTTATTAATTAGTAGGAGGACATTTCAGATAGAAAAGAGAAATGAAACTGCAGAATTCAGAGGTTAGGTAGAGAAGGAGAAGGCCAAACAGGAGAGTAAGGAGTGATGGGCCAGAAAGAGCAACATTAGGAGAGGGGAGAATTTTCAGCGAGCCAAAAAGGGTAGGGGTTTCTAGAATAATTGAGTCCTAAATTATAGAATTCTTCTAAGCTGTCAAATAAGACAAAAATATACGGAAATACTTATTAATGAGTATTCTTTGCTTTATCTGCCTGCTCTAGGCATCAAAACTTTATGTGCAGTGGTTAGTTGGATCTAAACAGGCCAAATTTGAGTCTCTAACTAGAATAGCTTTTTCTAACCATTATATGACCTCAGATTACTGCTGTAATATGAAAAAGAAAATAGGTTGTCTGAAAAATCTTCATCTACAACATCACGAATCAAACTTTTGAGTTGTAACTTCAGGGCAATGGGAAGATTTAATCTTCCATGAAATAGGTGCTAAATAAAGAAACCTAGTGACCATTTGCAAGTAAAGACATTCATCAGGTAGAGATGGGATGAATGTCAGGAAGTTGAATGCCCATTTGGTACATATGCACTATATAATTAAAAAAAAAAATTAACTGCTGCTGGAAATGTCATATTTGAGAAATGTTTTTTAAAATTCTACAAAGGGAGATTTAGGAGAGGAACAAAAAGTCATTTTAAATATTACTAAATGTATTATATGGCAAGCTTTTTGAGAACTTGTGTGTGTGTGTGACAGAGAGTGTGTTTTCATAGTCATATTTTTATACTGGAGTACTTAATTTACTCAGATTTAAAAGTGTTAGAGAATTGATACAAACCTAATGTTTCTAAAAGCAATAGGAATTTTGAAAAAGGATGCTGAAACAGCACAGAAATTACTTCATTTGGACAGGGTCCCGATAATTCAAGAAGAATTATGGACTCAGCATTTCAGGAGCATGGATTGTTCATTCAGTTATCTTTGTGTGTTTATTTTTATTTTTTTTTTGTTTAATGCTCAAAACAAAACAAAATCAAACAGATTTGGGAATACGTTTAAGAACTTTCATAACTTTTTGTTAATACCTGCTTTCCCTCTGTAGAAATTGGCATATTTTTTATCAGATTGAATTCCTCATAAAAAAGTATTTTCTTTGTAAGAATTGAGCTTTAGTGGGCTAAATTTCTAATATAGACATTAAAATGTTTTTTCACTATGGAAAAGATATTAATAAAGAATCCAATTTCATGTTCAATTATTATCTTAATAGTTCAGTCTTTGAACAAATGAGGCCAGGTCTGTTAATAATTTGAAATATGATTCAAGTAATTGGTAGTATAGTTCTTATGGATGGTAAAACTTGAATGATTATATTTGACCTTTAATCAAGCCATGCATTCAGTTTTATTTTTTGTTAATATTTTCATTAGTCACTTTTGACTTGATTCATGTTTAATCTACTTTCAGTCTTATAGAACTTAATCATAGATATGAGAAAAAAGGCTTAATCAGGATATTTCCAATGTGTTTACAATTATCTTTATCAATAGGTAGTACATTGCAGTCTGTTTGCATGTTATTCGATACTGCTATGGTTTTTTTCAACTTTGTGTGTGTCTATTTATATATATTATCAACAGTTTGTGAGAGTGATCTTTACTCCATTTCTTTACCAAAAATTGGCATTGTTAAACTTTTGTTTTACTTATTGGTCCTTTAGTTTTCTTTTCTGGGAAACACCTCTCTTTCTCTCTCTCTCTCTCTCTCTCTCTCTCTCTCTCTCTCTATATATATATATATATTTATATATATATGTTTTTTTCTATTGAGTTGTGTATATTTTTCATAATTATTAATAATAACTGTTTATGTAATTTGGGTAGAAATTGTTTTTTATTTTTGTTATACATATCTTCTCATGTTTGAGGGTCTTTATTAAGCAGAAGTTCTTAATTTGAATGTAATCAGATTTTCAACTTTTTTTTTAAAAAGATTTTATTTATTTATTCAACAGAGATAGAGACAGCCAACGAGAGAGGGAACACAAGCAGGGGGAGTGGGAGAGGAAGAAGCAGGCTCATAGTGGAGGAGCCTGACGTGGGGCTCGATCCCACAACGCTGGGACCATGCCCTGAGCCAAAGGCAGACATCCAACCACTGTGCCACCCAGGAGCCCCTTTCAACTTTTAAAATTATTTGGGGAGTTAAATATTTTACTATTTCTAGATAAATAAGATGTGGCTGATATTTATTTCTGAAACTTTTAAGGTTGTGTTCTTCATATTTTTTATTTTAATGCATGTGGAATAAAATTTCACATACAAAAAGTGTTAGTTATCTTTTAGTAATTGATATCTAAGTTCACTGCATTGATCAAAGGTTTCATAATCTATAAAATAACCATTTTTGAAACTTCATGAAGTTAATTTTTAATGACGTTTCTGTGTGTGTGTTCTGTAATTATTGATAGTACAATTCTGTGTACATTCATTAAATTATGCTGTATTCTTAGTAATTTGTAAGTGGCCTGTTGTAATACCCATTGTTATCATGGGTTCATCAATTTCTATTCTCTATATAAGGTAAGATGTTTAATTAAATACATTTAAACTTAGGATTTTAATATCTTCTAAGTCAATTAAAACTGTTATGTTTATATAGTCACCATTTTTATCTCTAGTAATTCTTCTCACCTTAAAATCTGTTTTATCTTAATCACACTACAGCATTCTTTCAGTTGCCACATTCCTGTATGTGTTTCCAGACCATCCCTTGCATTCTTTCTGTGTTCTTCTGTTAGAACAAACATCTTATCATGATCAAAAAAAGTTGGAGTGAATTTTTAACCCAACCCAACAATCTCTTTAAGTTGACTTATTTTACTAGCGTTTATTGAGATAATTTTGATTATATTTGAATGTATTTCAACATTCTTGTCATCTTCCTTTTTTCTATCTTTTTCTCCTTTCTTATTCCTTTATCAACAGTCACTTATTCCCATTTAGTTTTTCTCTCTTTCTCCTTTCTTACTAGATTTGAAATTTTTCTTTCCATTTATATTCTTAACTAGTTATACTTGAAATACAACTGAATGTTATTACTATTTCTAGTAATAATCAGTGTCTAACTTCCTTCTGAATAATTCATTGAACTTCGGATGTTTTCATCTTGATTATACACATCCACACCTACACACACCCTCCCAGTTTATAAGGACTTAAAGTCCAGCTATTTAGTTCTTGTAAGTTTATTTTTAATTAAAAAATATGTCTAATTTAATATATTGACTTAGTATTCCCATAACCAATAAATAATGTATATCTAACCTAGTATTTATTTTCCTCTTTTTTCTATACAATGTTGTTCTAAAGATAATCAACTTTCAAGTTTCATTGTTAGCTCCATTTTGCATAGAAAGAAAGCTTGTGTAGCCCAGTCTTTTAGTGGTGTCAGGGCCCCTTAGTTGTGCTAATACCAGAGGTCCTAGCCTTGTGTGGCTTTTAAAATTAAAATTAGGTAGAGCGTGGGACCCTTCATCTCAGGTTGCCAGTTTGAGTTCCATGTTGGACATAGAGCCTACTTTTAAAAAAGAAAAAAAAAGAAAGAAAAGAAAATTAAACTTAAATAAAATTAAATATTTAAATCATCAGCTGCATTAGGCATATTTTAAGTGCTCAATAGCTTCATATGGTTAGTGACTATTGTATTGGTAGCACAGCTATGAACCACTTCCACATAGAAAGTCCAGTTGTTGGCAATGCTGGAGGGCCTGGGGGCTGTCACCCCTCATTGTCCAAGAATAGTTTCTTTTTTCCCAAATGGTCCTTTAACTAGAACTTTGAGAGTTAAGCATCTTAATTTTCAGTGCTCTGTTTTTCTTATTTGAATATTTGTCCCTTCTTTAGTATTTGCTGTTCTCTTCAATTTACCACGTCTGTTAATCTAAATAGGTTCTTTGGGATTTCCCCCATTTACTTACAAACTTAGAAATGCATCTTAAAATATGCTTATTGTAATTTATTCAGTATATGAGTTTTCAGAGGGCAGTAGAACACTTGATACTGGAAGAAAAGACAAGGTTAACTTATTTTTACTATTCCTATATATTTTCATACATATTTTCTTTTTCTTGGAACTGTCACTGTACCCTTTACAAATTATCAATTGATTTCTCTGTTTGTGTTTTTTTTCAATGGATTTGAATGAACTGTGAAGGAAACCACCCTTTTGATACCAGATGTTTTTTGGTGATGTTGCTTTTTTGTTGTCTTTGCTTTGTTTCTCTTTGATGTTTACTTTTGACTCTGTAATAGTATATATATTGCCAAGGAGACTACTTTATTCTAATATACATACTGTTTTTATAGCTTCTCATGTTTCATGTGAAATTTAGGAAGATTTTTTTTCATGCTGAAGATATACATTCTTCTTATACAGTTGCATTTTATTTTTCTTATTTAAATCTTTAGCCCATCAGAAATTAATTCTTGTGTAAACTATGAGATAGCAGTTTTATATATTCTCAAGACGTATGAATTTGTCCAACACTGTTCATTTAATGATCCATTATTTTCACTAATAATAAAAATCATTGATGTTTTATGCAAAAATCCTGTGAGAGTGTGTGTGTGTGTGTGTGTGTGGTAATGAAGATCTAATTTAGGACTATTTATTTTCTCCTTCCTTGTGGTTTCTCTGTCTAATCTTGCATCAGTACCAAAGTAATAGGATTTCCAGAACTTTGCTTTTGCTGTTGTTATTCTTTTTCTTCTTGTTATTTTTAATGTCTGTATGTAGAAACTTTAGAATTCCCTTGTTTAAAAAATTGCATTGTGGTTTTTATTGGTAACATTTTAGGCTTTAAATATTAATTTAGAAAATTTAACATTTTATCTCACAGAGTGTTTCTAGCCAGGAACAACATATATTGCCTTTTAATTGATTCAAATTTTATGTTTATGCTCCACAAGAGAGTTTTAAAATTTATTTCTTATGAATCTTGAACATTATTTTTTATATATATTTCTGTAGGCTTATTCCTTTCTTTTTGCTATTGTAAATGGATGCTTGTCAAACTGGTTTTGTTTTTGATAGAGGAAGGCAATTTAAATTTCAACCTCCAAGAGATTGCCTTTATTTTTTAAAATAGTTTTTCAGTTGATTTTTTTCCAGGCACACAGTGTTGTTTTGGGTAAATAATGATGGTTTTGTTTGTTTCTTACCTTATTTCTCTCTTTTGTCAAATCATATAAGTTGATATGTCCAAATCAATGTTAAACAATAGTGGTGATAGTGAATATCCTTGCACTGTTTCTAAATTTAACAAAAGCACTGATTTGCACATGAAAATATATATCCATATTAATACTATAAGTTCTAGATTTAGATCTAAATATATGTTTAAACTTATATCTATATTTCCTAATGTCAAATAAATATCCATGATTTAAATATTTATATACTATTTAGATCAAATGTGGTTGTTAAATTTTTATCAAATACCTTCTTTAACATTTAAGAAGTGATTCCATATATTTTATATTTGAATCTATATTGTGCAAATTATATTAGTAGATTCCTTCAATATTGAATTATACCTGAATCCAATAAGATTTTAATTAATAATAGATTATTGTTGTGTTATGGTCCTATATTCTGTCTGCTAATATTTAATTTAGAATTTATGTCCAGTAGGTGAAAATGTTATTTTCTTTGCTTGTCTTTCGTTTTGTTTAGATTTGTTAAAGGTGCTCTTGAACAATTTAAATAGCATAAATTTTATGTTGCTGAAGTAATTGGTAGAATTCCATGAATTTCCTGAAGTATATGTGATTAGTACTTTATTTTGGATTGGTTTGTGTGTCCAGAGGTGTGGGAGGTGAGAGGTGGTTCTTTCACAGATTTCTCTATTTCTTCTATGGTAATCTGTATGTTTCAGTTTGTAGCTATCTTGAGTGAGTTATCGTTATTTTATCTACATTTGCAAATTAATTTTCATAGTGTATAATTCTTTAATGCCATCTTCTATGAAAATGTGCATCTTTTATTTTTGTTTGGTGTATTTGGTTTTCTCCCTTTTTAAAAGTTAAAGATGTATCTGTTTTATTCTTTATTTTACCCTTAGACTCTTTTTTCAGAAATTCATATTCTACTTTTTAGTTCAATATATGCTATTTATTACTTTTTCTGTATATTTATTCTCCTTTCCTATTGCTCCTTAGCTTTTTAGGTTGGATATTCATTATATTTTTTTCTGCTTAGCAATATAAATCATTGGACTATTCAGTATTTTTCTAAGCATTGCTTTAGATATGTTAAACAGGCTGTTAAAGTAATATTTTCATTATTGCCCATTTCTCTAGGCAGTCTGTATTGGTTTTAAACAACAACTAGTTGAGAGATTTTTTTATATTTTAAAGTTTTGACAGCATTAGGGGAATTACCCTCTGTTCTCCTTTTTTGAAATTTATGTTTTGTATATATTTTTTTTTTTTTAGATTTTATTTCAGACAGAAAGAGCAAGAGTGAGAGAGAGCACAAGCTGGGGGAGAGGCAGAGGGAGAAGCAGGCTCCCCACTGAGCAGGGAGCCCAGGCCCTCATAGGGTTGGATCCCAGAACCCTGGGATCATGACCTGAACTGAAGGCAGACACTTAACCAACTGAGCCACCTAGGTAGCCCAAGATTTATAATGTTTGGACATTCCACTAACACATTCTGTCGTCTCATTTATTCTTATAATAAACCTGAGAAGTATACCTTTTAGTCCACATTTTGAACAATGCAAAGGGATTCTATGGTATTTAAGAAGCAAGATATATCATGGAAAAATAAGAGTGAGAGCTAAAATTAAGCCCACCTCTTCCATGTGTCAAGCATTTCTTCTTTCAGGTACATATAAAAAGAATTAATGTATTTAATGTGAATGAAAGGATGTGATTAAATAACCCACAAGGGCCTGAAGTAAGAGCAGAAATAGCATCATCCACCCTTCTGGTGGGATGTATAGCTTGAAAGGAGTAAGAGATGGCAGTGGAAATGGTGGAATTTATGGAGACAAGTTTAACAGAGGACCCTGCCGCGTTAGATGCCTCAATGCTTTTTTAGATTTTCTTGCCATGGGTCACAGACAATGCCATTTTGCCATAAAACTGCGACGCTTGTTAGTTACTGTTTTGTTTTTTTATTTCCCCATTTCTTACATCATGATGACATGGGATCTGAAAATTGGACACTAAATAATACTATCACAATATGTTGTCTTAATGATCCATTGAAGAGAAGGTATCATTAAGGGCTTCTCTGATTTACAGGATGGATAATGAAGTTCAAAATTACAGACATAATTTCATTTGTAACTGAGGAATCCCCGCTCTCTTTAAGCTTGGGTTATTTCCTTGAGAATGCACAGAAGAATTTACAGATGCTCTATCTTGCAATTCAGAATCTGAATCTCTAGCAAGCATTCTCTAGTACTGTAGCTTAAGTGCTGTGACTGGAAGGTTCTGTGGAATCTAAGTCATACCTCACTTTCCCAAAGACAAGGTGGAGACCTGAAAGTCAAGCTGTTCTTTTTGGCCTAGAATATAAAGAGAAAACTAGACCTTCTGGACCTTCCTGATGGCAGTCACCTTCACACAAAATTCTACCATAATATCCTTGAAAATGTGCAGAAGAATTCTGGTCGGGTGATATAGCTTAGTTGTACTTTTCAGAGAACCCCTCTAACCTTGGTCGTAAGATACAGTACAAAATAAGTCTGCTTCAGCAGAACAACCCAGGAATAACAACACAGATTGTGCCAACAAGAGAACCGTTTTGTTTTCATGATTTTATTTCATTTAAGTGGATAAATGACTTGTCTTTTAAATTGCTATTAGCCAAGAACTAATGTATCCCACTTAAAAAAATTTGGTTGACAAAGCTTGTCAATGTCTGCAATTCCTTTTATTTTTTGTACATAAGAGAAAAAAAATGTAAAAACCCCATTTAAAACAGAATCTGTCCTCTTTTGAGGCAGAGATCATCCAGTTTTTGTAGTGGGTTTGTCTTTTTTAAGGCAGCAAAATTACCCAATTTGTTTTTAACACAACCTATAAATGTCAAATATTCTCAATGATAATGATAAATGCATAATTTAACTGTCATATATATGCTCATAAAGTAAGAATGTATGCTTGGTGAAAATTGGAGATGGGGTTTAACTTGGACGACACTATTGTAAACTTATGAATATATATGGAATATGTATTTATTGGTTTTCAAAACAGCATTATTTTTATTATTAATGTATTTTGGAAGGAATCACTTATGCTCACTATTTCCTAGTAAAAGGCATCCTTCTTACTTTGAAATGAGTTACATATATTTGTATGGGATTATGATATTTGATATAGGGACACAGTCAAACTTTATACAACATATGCCATGACATTGGATGGAAGCAATGACTTAAAATTAGGTGTGCTTCTTTACAGGGTGTGGAATTGAGTTAGAGTACAATACTAATAGAAATCCAGTCCATACAAAATGCAGTTAGAGGGTTGGGGATGATCACGTGCTTATTAATCTGTACACATTGGTTTTCAGAAATAAATGATGAATTTCTACTACTGCCATACATTCTAGTGTATTCCTATCTTCCAAAGTATTGATACGTCATATGTCTTTATTTTTCATGTTAAAAAGAGAGTATCTGGTAAATATTAAGAATTTACTACTATTTGTAGACTTATTTCAATTTTCTCCATTCTCAAAATAGCACACATTTCCTAAAATCCTTTAAATTGCTAACACTATCTGATTTTATTGAATGGATTGACTTACTCCTCTATAATAATCATATGGGATGGGAACAGAAAACCAAGTCAAACTAAACTTTGTACTTTTTCTGGTAGAGGAATAATTTTTTTAAAGATTTTATTTATTCATATGACAGAGATAGAGACAGCCAGCAAGAGAGGGAACACAAGCAGGGGGAGTGGAAGAGGAAGAAGCAGGCTCCTAGCAGAGGAGCCCGATGTGGGGCTCGATCCCAGAATGTCGGGATCACGCCCTGAGCTGAAGGCAGATGCTTAACGACTGAGCCACCCAGGCGCCCCTCTGGTAGAGGAATAATTATAAATATATAGAAAATCATAGGCAACCTGCCATCAGAGTAGTAGATGTTCTACACACACAAAAAAACAGGCCATGAAGGGAAAGGCACTGCCTACATCATTCTCTTGTTTTAAAACAATTCTTCCCAACCTATTCCCTGCAATTCAGAACTAGAAATCTGTTAGTCATCCTTAACACCTCCCTCTCATGCAATCAATTAGCAGTGATGTTGACTTCACTTCCTAAATATTCCAAACTCCATCATTTCTCCCTCCTGCCATTCTGTTCCTCTTGCAAGCTGACATCTTCCTTCTATGCATATTTTCAGTACAAGTGGAAAGTGCTACTTCCCAGGTCAATCTCCTTGCACTTGTTCCCTCCCCAATTTATTTTCTATTCTGTTCACGTCACTCTCATGTTTTCAACCCCCAGGTGTGCTATGAATGTCAAGCTAAAGTACCTGTTAAAGCCTACAAGCCTGAATGACCTCACCCATATCTAACTGCCCAACCTCATCTTGCATATTCTCTTGTCCCTTCTGTTCTACCTTCCTACAGTCCATAGTTTCTGTCATGTTCTTTTCTACCCAAGGGTCTTTGTATATGTTATCTTCACTGCCCAGAGCATGGTTTCTTCCCTTCTGATCCAGTTCCTAATGGAATAAGGAGTCTGAGACATTTCTTAGGTCTCAGATCAAGCAACGCAGCCTTCCCTGACCTCCCTGACAAATATGATCTCTTGCAGTTTTCCTTCCTAACACATATTATAATAGCAATTTGGGTAATTACTTGGTTAATACCTATCTCTGTCACTAGACTGTAGTTTTATGAAGGTAAGGTGGTATTAATTATTATTAACAAAACAATATGTTATTATTTTATTCTCTTTATTTAGTATTGTTCTTGCCACCTCACTGAATATTTGCTGAATGAAGACTGTGAATAAATGAATGAGAAAATTAAAGTTCAGTTTAAAAGACTAGAAACAATGAAAGAATAGTAACTTTGGAGCTGGGATACCTTGGGAAGTAGGTCAGCCTAAACAGAGTTTTAAGTTGTGTCACATTCCCTTGGTGGCAGGTCCTACTCAAAATAATTATAAACCTAGTGTTATAATAATAGTAATGAATAAGTATCATTAATTGAATATTTACTATATCTCGGGAACTGCACTGGGTTCTTTATATAGTGCTTTAAAAGATTCAAGCCATGATTTTAAAAAAGCATCTACAGTATAAGGAGATGTCAAATGTTCCCAATTTCTGTGACATTTTTGTCTTTAGCAGGCAAAGATATCTGCTGAAAAGACATCAATTTGAATAAGTATGTGAGGATAATGTTTTGAGACGTAAACAGATGGAGGCTTCTTTTTTTTGATATTTCCAACTACTCCATATGGCAGAAGCATTGCATTTTTTTGAACAGTCAACGTCAGTTTTTTCTATTCCTAAGGTTAAAATTTCTGCCCTGTCTGGGATGAAAGAGAGAGGAGAATGAAAGGAAAGTCTAAAGATTAAAAGCTAGTGTGTCTTAGAGTTCCCAGGAGAGAGATGGTAGAACCCCTGTGGCAACTAGATCAGAAGAGGCTTCATGCCATTGTTGTCTGATGGGGCCAAGAATGCAGCAGGAGCCCAGAGTTTCCCTTTTGCCTGCATGGTGTAGAGGCAGAAGCAGTGTCTATGTCAGCCATCCAGCCATGTAATGCTACTGAGTTAGTAGAAACTACTCTCAAGACCTTCTCATAGCGGAGGTGTTGCTAGAAGATCTTCTCATTTGACCCCTTAGCTTGTGTAGGAGAGACCATATTTGCATTTAACTTCCTTCTTGGAAATATATAAATGATTTTTACCACTTTATGGTTTTGTTTAAATAGAAGCTCTATTTTCTAGGAGAGGAAGAGAGAGGAAAGGAGAATGGTATTAGCCAGAGGGATCCAGGGAGATGATAGCTTGAGTGACTCATACTGCTGTTTAGCATCACAGGAATAAAGTGCCTTATATAGATAGAAGTAGTAGATGAAACTACATTACTCATAAGGCAAAACACATTTTAAACAGAATGCCAGAGGCCAAGAAAGCAAGTTTTCTTAAAACGAACAAGATTTGCTGTAGCCTCTGGGCAAAACAAGAATTCTTATTGCCTATATAAGGGCAAACGCTTCCTACAGTCTTTTGAATTTTATGGGTATTCTCTCAGGTTTCAGAGAAAATAATATATATATATATATTTAAAAATAGAAGTAAAAACTCCTTTAGAAGTGCTTCTTCTTTTTCAGATAATAAATACATGAAGCAAGGCTTTTTTAGGGGTAGAGGTTGGTTTGAAAGGCTTAATGCTCACAAATCACATTATTGTCATGTATTTTGGGGTGTTTTTTCAAAGTAGCTCAATTTATAGGTTCAAAGATACTTCTCAAAATTTGTATCAGTAAAAGAAGAACAAGATATGCTTCAGAAATATTTCGCTATTTAGTTTTTTCTTCTGTTTTATCACCACCATCTTCATTGATTCATATAGAATAAAAATTTGATTGCAATATGGAAAATTCATAGATTTTTCAAAATAAGCAAAATCAAAGGATTCCTTTTATTATTATTTTACTACTGTTTTGCTGAATTCTAGTGAGAAACCTATTTTAATATTCAACATATTCTATCCTAGGATCAAAGGTCTAAATTCTTCTTGGAATCAGTGTGCTTTATATGTGGTTTTCTAAGAGTTATTTATGAACACAGAATTTGTTTTGTAGAGAACAAAATGCTAGGTGCAGCATATCAGAATATATTCGATTTACCCATGATTTGAACTATTAATATTTTTCCCCAGCTATAAAAAGAATGCTGGCTATCCAGTAGAAAGGCCATCCAGCAAAGAGGCCTCATGGCATCATTCAGGAAGCACCAGCCTGGGAGACAGAGGACAAGGGATAAAGTAGTCCCTGACTATTCCTAATGATCTGGTCATTATTGAATGCACCTGAATTTTGCCTTCCCTTAGTTTGGAGCCAAAGAAAAAGAATTGTTTTTTTCATATCCATGAACATTTTTGTTTTCCCTCTCCCAAATAGGAGAGAAATATACTCCAAGTTACCAAAATGAGAAATTATTGTGTATGCATATGACTAATCAGCTTGAGAATCAACCTGTAACCATTAATTGAATTTATAATAATTAACATAAAAGGCAGTGTGAGTCAGCTGAGGAAAGAACTAGATTTACTGTTAGCCAAACCTGAGTTGATATTTTCATTTTAGTACTTATTAGTTGTATAGACTTGATCAAGTTCCTTAAATTTCTGGGCCTCCTCTGAAACATGAGGCTAACAATATTTACATTCCTGTGCTGTCATAATGACTAAATAAAATAATTTGATAGATGCAGTGCATATCACACAAGGTAACTACTCCATAAATGATTATTTTATACCAGAGAAACTCTGAAACCTCACCATCACTGATAGCTGCATTGCATTTCTTCTGATAAGCCTCAGGTACCTGCTACTTATTTGTCCCCTTTGGATATTTGTTAAGAACGTGTTGGTTGTTCAGCTCACTACTGAGAAAATCTTTATATAAAGATCACCATACCTGGTACCTCATGACCCTGCCATTCTGACCAGTACTTAATTGGTCTGTGACCAGTTGACTGAACAAAGCGCTAGGAACCTATGGCTTAATGTAGAGATATACAAAGAGCACGAAGGGGCATTTGTAACCCTTCTTTGGGGGATTTTGAATATGACATTCTTTGACAGGTTTCTTCTTTCATATTCCCCAGTATATCCTCTTAATAAATTTGTATTACCTGCATTACCGAAATGTGTCTTTTTTCATTCAGTGCAAGCAGGTAGATAAGATATAACACAGTTCTTCCTTTCATTGCACCAGTAATATGGCACCTACGTGATACTTTTAGTGGTGAACATTTTTTCTTCCGAAAGAACTGGGTATAAAAGACCGTTGTCCACTTTATTTCCAAGGAATTGAACAGCACCATTGAGAATGGCCCCAGAAGCACAAGAGCTAGAATATGAAGGATAAAACTGTTCACTGGTCTAAGTCCTTTGATAAAATCACTATTTAAGTGTCTAATGCTTATCTCATTTACTATTGAAGTAAATGGTAATTGGGGAGAAAGTGATGGATTAGTTTGGTTATGAAGTGTAATGGTTGCAAAATTAAGTACAATGCCACTAAGTAGAAATTTTAGGCATAATTACTTTCAAGGGAGATAAAATTTTTAAAAAGCCACTTTGGAAGATTACTTAATTCATGTTTATAAATTATATTAAAGATGAAAAGCACTATTTTAAATGTTAGGGTATCATCTAATGTGCCTCAAAGAATTTAATTTATGTGCAAAATGACAATTACTAGACTCTAATTAAATAGTGGAGAGAGTAATGGTGTAATGCTTTGATGATAGGCAGAGTCCTTGATTACTAGAATCCATTTCTAAGTTTGTTGGTCTTAGGCAATCTCTATTTTTTCTGATGGGACTAAATGAAATTTCTCTTTTCATGGGAATTTAAAAAGATTAAAATGAGAGGGTTTGGAGTTGGTCTGACATTTTAAATATTATTATTAATTGATTTTGATAGACCTAATCAATTGTCTTTCTTAAAAAGTTAATTCTTATCTTCTTTAACTCTTAAGGCATAAGATGAGGTAGACGTATAGGGGCGCCTGGGTGGCTCAGCCATTAAGCGTATGCCTTCGTTCGGCTCAGGTCATGATCCCAGGGTCCTGGGATCAAGCCTCGCATTGGGCTCCCTGCTCAGTGGGAAGCCTGCTTCTCTCTTTCACAATCCCTTTACTTGTGTTCCCTCTCTCGCTATCTCTCTCTGTCAAATAAATAAATAAATAAATAAAATCTTTAAAAAAAAAGATGATGTAGATATATATACATGAATAATTACTATTTTATCTTCAGAGTAAAATTGCTGTAATCGTTTGTATATATACAATTTATATTATATATATGCACACCTATGTACAAATATGAAAAACAATTATTTAAAATAGGATATAAAAAGTTGTGTGTATTATACTGTTCCTTTGTTAAATAGACCTATAAAAAAACTCTACAATGAATTTCATGTTTTAATTTAACTATGGAATTAATACGTTATTTCATAAATCTACCAGCTAATAATTATCTGCATTGTAGCCCTATTTAAGGGTCAACTTGGAATGAAGGAGACCTGTGTTTGAACAGAAGTCTTGACATCTTCTTATCCTGCATTCATGCTTATTGATTTTCAGTTTTCATAGTCAGCCAGAGTCTTTGTCATTCATTCATCCATTATTCACTCATTCAGCAGACTATTATTGAAACCCTCCTATGTGTTCTAGATGTTCTGCTAAATTTAGAGAATGTAAAGAAGTTAGGTCTCATCTTCTCCTCTAACGAATTTCCTCTGCAGGGAATGGGATAAACAAGTAGGTAAAGTACACCAATGTATCAAGTAATGGAGGTAATATGTTTACTGTACTTTATGGGAGACATAGTCAAATACATAACCAAGTCTATGAAAGAACAGAAAAGGCTTCCTGGAGTGTGTTCCCTGAATAGAATTTTAAAGGATAAATAGCTATTAGCTAAGGAAAGTGAGGGGGGGTTGTAGTGACCACTCCAGTGAGATGAAACTGATTTAGCAAAGAAGAAGGAACTATACAGTGTTAATTTTGTGTATGTCTGTAACAGTATGTGCTAAAAAGGGGATCACTAGGAGGTGACATTAGGAAGGAGGCAGGGGCCAGATAAAGGTGGACCTTGGAGGCTAACTAAAGGAACATGGATGTAATCAAATTAGGAGGGGCCAAGGTTTTTTCTCCTTAAGGAACAACTCATTCCATTTCTCATTCCAGAAAAGGCTTCCTGGAGTGTGTTCCCTGAATAGAATTTTAAAGGATAAATAGCTATTAGCTAAGGAAAGTGAGGGGGGGTTGTAGTGACCACATTCCAGTGAGATGAAACTGATTTAGCAAAGAAGAAGGAACTATACAGTGTTAATTTTGTGTATGTCTGTAACAGTATGTGCTAAAAAGGGGATCACTAGGAGGTGACATTAGGAAGGAGGCAGGGGCCAGATAAAGGTGGACCTTGGAGGCTAACTAAAGGAACATGGATGTAATCAAATTAGGAGGGGCCAAGGTTTTTTCTCCTTAAGGAACAACTCATTCCATTTCTCTGTACAAGAGGATTCAATACCCTGCATTGTATACCTTTGGTCTCATGGCTCTGAAGAGAGCAGGATCTATACAATGTGGCTTGCTGGAAAGTATCTATACATCTGAATTAGGGCTCTGGACTTAAAGTTACTTTTCATATTTTCTTAAAGTACATCATGATGGGCTATGCAGTGCTATTAAGCACTGTCGCTAGGATGTCACCCTAATTACCTTACCATTTAACTGTTTCATGTACCATTACTACTACATTCATACTTACATGCATGCAGTAACAGATTCAATGAGGTAATTAAGGGCCAAGTCCAGTGGCAGAATAGAAACTGTGAATTGTCTATGTGAAACAGTAATGTTTCTATCTTGAATAATTAGGCAGTATATATTATATATATATATTCTTTAACCTCGAGGCACATTTTCGTTATGTGACTTTCTGACTCACCTCAAGGAGTCAGAAAACTGTAGTTAACTTTTAGAATAATTTAACTGTACAAGTCCTTTGGGTAAGAGGAAAACTGCAATAGAAATTAGCATCCTAATTATCGAGGATACCTATACATTAAGTTTAGGGTATGAAATTACTGGTAGAACCTAGAAGGAAATGGAAGCTTTTTCCAAGTTATGTCTTATATTCTGAGTTTTTTCACTTTTAATTGGGGGAAGGCATTACCTTCTGTACCACATGAAGTTCCAATAAATCTTCAGGTAGAGTGTAAATAATGTTCATGTTAGCTCCAATTATGGGATACTAATATATCATAAATGGCTAGGGGCGCCTGGATGGCACAGCGGTTAAGCGTCTGCCTTCAGCTCAGGGCATGATCCTGGCGTTATGGGATCGAGCCCCACATCAGGCTCCTCCGCTATGAGCCTGCTTCTTCCTCTCCCACTCCCCTTGCTTGTGCTCCCTCTCTAGCTGGCTGTCTCTATCTCTGTCAAATAAATAAAATCTTTAAAAAAAATATATATATATATCTATCTCACAAATGGCTAAATTTGTGTGAAAATAAAGCAAGAAGCTTCATTTCATGACCTTTTGATTTCTGTAAAGTTAAAATAGTCTTCAGGAAATAAATTGATTTCCATATCTGGAAAATGGAGAGTATATGTCCCAATTAATTCTTGTGGCAAGGTAATTTATTGAGATGTAAATTTGTGAGTATGTGGGAGGGTATACTATTTTTTCCAGTGTTCTGTAAGAACCCGTTACCCTTCAATTCCAAGAAAAGTGTTTCTTCGTGTTTTAGGAGCGCTTTCAAGCTGTAAGTATAGTTTGCTAGTTGTGTTAGGTTGACCACATAGCTCTGTTTTCCTGGATTAATATGAGGGCAGCAGATGCTGTCAGGGCTCTGCCCATATACCCCCCTCAGATTCATTTCATGGGGGGCGCCTGGGTGGCTCAGTCAGTTATGCGTCTATCTTGGGCTCAGGTTATGATCTCGGGGCCCTGGGATCGAGTCTTGAATCGGGCTCCCTGCGCAGCAGGAGGCTGCTTCTCCCTCTGCCTGCTGCTCCTCCTGCTTGTGCTCTCTCTCTGTCTCTGAAATAAATAAATAGTATCTTCAGAAAAAAAAAGTTTTGTTTCATGGAAGTGTGGCTTCTGTCTCAGTACTGAGCAGTTGGGTCTTTTTTTGTGGGAGGGCTACTCTCAGACTCCTGTGACCCACTTTGGCAGCCACAGGGAACTGGAAGTACCTAGGAATTTATATTCATCTAGAATTGCACTTAAAGACTGATGGGTACAGGGGTTTAAATCTTCTAGCTCCCTTGCCCCCTAGCTCTCTTAAGTGTGACCCATACTTTTTCTCTCTCCTGAAACCTCTTAGGTAGGGTTGCCGAATATAGCAAATAAAAATACAGGATGCCCAGGAAGAACTTGTTTTTAATTTAAATATGTCCCATGCAATATTCTGAGCATACTTGCACCAAAAACTTAATTTTTGTTCAACTTGAAATCAACGTAACTGGATGTCTTGTACATGATCTGGTACCCACCCCCCAACTTTTGTTAGACTTCACTAGATGTGGCATTCTTGCTTGGCCTCTTTCCTGTCACAGTTCTACCTCCCCACCCATCTACCAGGTTTTTTTTTGGCATATATCTTAAAAAGTCACATTAATACAAATCAGGGTCTCTTCCAGGGAGCCTAGACTAGGAGAACTAGCTGTATCTGTTGCCTTGCCATGATTAGTAATCCTTTCTCAAAACGTTCCGTTTTGACTGACAAATTATAGGGTCATTCAGGCTATTATGAAAACATAAATGGTTCTTCCAGAAGCTGCAGTTTTAGATCTTTTTTGTTTTGGTCATTAAAAATACCGAAAGGGGTGCCTGGGTGACTCAGTTGGTTAAGCGTCTGACTCTTGGTTTTGGCTCATGAGCTCAGGGTCCGGGAATTGAGCCCCGCATTGGGCTCCATGCTCAGTGCAGAGTCTACTTGTCCCTCTCCCTCCACCTCTGCTCCTCCCCCTGCTCATGCTTTCTGTCTGTCTCTCCAGTAAATAACTAAAATATTAAAAAAAAAACACAAAAAAAACAAGCCTCCGAAACAAAACAAAACCCAAAAAACATATAACATCGAGAACATTGTACTGTGTTCTCAAGAAATACACAGAACATGATGAACTAGTGACTATGGGGTGGGAAATTGGAAACATTATGATAGGGAAGAGGTTTTTGGACAATAGGGCTTGGTCTAAGGTCTGTGGTTTACAGAACAAGTAGGGATATTGATTCTGGCCCTTGTAATACCCTGGAGAGTTTGGGAGATTTGCCTGTTTACTGTGACTGAAAGGCTTGATGCTAGACACCAGGGTTTCTGTCCTCATCAAAGTTCCCTATGCCCAAATATATCATGGAAGTAGCAAGACAATCAGACAACAGGGGTTATGCAGGTTTGGACAATGTTCCATATTAGCAAACAGAGAATACTGAAGCCTGAAGTTACAAAAGACCCCTGGGCCTTCACATGACCCTGAGCGGCATCATGCATCAGCCCTAGTAATGATCAAGATTAACTTTTTCATTAACCCCAAGGGATGAAAGTAAGTCATTTTAATTTGATTTAAATAAAATAATTTTTTGTGTACATCCAAGTTTGTGGCTATTGATTTCTAATACCACATTTTATAGAAATTTATAATAAATCCAATAATTATTTATTACCTCTATAAGTTTTAGTTATAACTTTTTAAATGCTCAAAATGGCCATCCCAAAAGTTTTGTGTTTATTTGAATCTAGTTTCTGGACTTTAATTCTAAATCATATACAGGCTCATTTCAATATTAACTTACAGTAATCTCAAATAGTATCCATAAAAGTGAGACAAATATTTCAGGAAGAGAAATGTACAGAGTTTAGCATATGATGACATTTGTAGGATTTCAAATCAAATATTACAGCAGTCACCATGCTATCAAGCATTCATAAATTGAAAAATCACATATAAATTGGAAGTCAGATACTAGAGTCACCTTTACTTAATAAATATATAAGCTGTACGAACAAGATGATATTAGACATACAAAACCAAAGAGTGTATTTTCTATTGGTTTAAAAAATGATCTGCGTTAATCAATTTCCTTGGCTGAATTAGTATAACATGACCCCAGCTTTTAAATGCACTTAATTTTCTATCATCAGTACTTTCTCAATGAAGAAATAAAATTTAGAAATTAGAAGACATGATGAATAGCCTTTATTTTAAGGTCAGACGTTAGATACTCAAAGCTAATGGAAAACATCATTCTAAGCCATAGCAAATGAGCCCTACCGACTTAACAAACTGCTGATATCAGCCTGGAAACCATCTTGAATGTCAAGGGATATGCTCTTCATTTGCAGTGTTTGATTGTTCATATAAATATTTAATGAAAATATTATTAGACTATTCAGCTGAGTGAAATAAACTGAGGGCACAAGTAGCTAAGGAAGCTTACTTAATATTCACCAAATGAAGTGGCATAATAATTTATTTTGCATATTATATAAGTCTTTTGAGAGGTTTTGTACTTTTAAACTTTTTAGCACTATTTAAAAGGCATCATTTCTGCCATAATTATGAGTTTTTAATGCATTTTTATGGTTAATGAAAATGTAGCACACATTTTATAGGGAGAAAGAAGACCATCATCCATATAATGGATGATGGAAATAAGGTACCTCTGATCCTGAAGGTTGACTTGCCTTTAATATAGCTTCACTGAATCTTACCATAAATGTTAACTTTATACCACATAAAATTACACAGTGGGTTTCTCAAGAGTAGAACTTAAATGATTAAATGGATAAGGTAGAAAGCTTTTTAACTGTCATGTGAGCTTTGAATTTTCAGGAAAATTGGAAATCACCTGTTTTGATTCACATATTTTTTTTCTTTTTCTTTCTTTCTTTCTTTCTTTCTTTCTTTCTTTCTTTCTTTCTTTCTTTCTTCTTTCTCTTTCTTTCTTTCTTTCTTTTTTCTTTCTTTTCTTTTCTTTCTTTCTCTCTTTCTTTTTTCTTTCTTTTTTATTCATGTATATTTTTAAACACTTTTAGTGAGACAGTATGAAAAATATTTGGAAACATAAGTTTTTGAGAACTGTTATCAGTTCATACATTTACATATAAAATTTCCCAAACTGTCTTTTTAAATGCTTCTTATATCTTTTGAAATAATTGTTACTTAAGGTTCATGTATATGCACACAGGATAATAAGATACATAGAAAAAGAAAGCATATGTTCTAAAAATATTTCTTTGGAAAGTCAGGAAGAAAAAAATGATACCCACTTAAAAAAAAGTTAGAAAAAATAAGGTAGCGCTAGAGAATAAAGTATGTGTGTGTGTGTGTGCGCGTGCATGCATACATACATGTACTGACATGCTTAGGGTGTTTTCTCTTCAGTTTGCCTCTGAATTATAAAAAGAACAAATCAGTCACATTATTTATTAAGGGTAAGACATCAAGAGCATTTTCCAAGCTTGCTTTTATTCTCAGTATTTGTAAGGAAACTAAGACAGTGAATCCACATAAGTATTAAGAAAAAATTCTTAACAATACTGCTAAACCAGTAATAAATGTTGAATAAATGTGACATTTACGTCCCTCAGATTTCAGCAGTTTATGGTATAGACAAGTCATACAACCTGATGGTTATGAGCAGAAATACAGAGGCAAATTTCAAAGAGCCATCCACAAATAATCCGCATACTGTGGGTATAAGTCAGAATATCTTCTAGTGAAGAGTCAGTGGCAAATCCATTATAGTAGATTAAGAGAGCTTGTCTATGAACTTCTTTCCCACAAAGAGCTTATTGAAAAATGTAATTTGGGGAACATAATTCTAGGAAATTGTACCAATTAGCATTTTTGTAAGGTTAATTTTTAGGTATAAGAACATTGACAAAATATGACTTTAAGTCAAGAATAAGTCATGCCATACAGAAAACAATATTTTTTTAAGTTTTTATTCAAATTACTGTTAGTTAAAATACAGTGTAATATTAGCTTCAGGTATACAATATAGTGACTCAACACTTCCATAAAATACCTGGTGCTCACCACTCTAAGGGCACACCTTAATCCCCATCACCTACTTAACCCAGCCCCACCCACCTTTCCTCTGGTAAACATCAGTTTGTTCTCTATTGTGAAGAGTCTGTTTCTTGATTTGCACCTATCTTTTTAAGAGTATAATTTTATGGGAATTTTTTGTTGGTGGTTTGCTTTTTTTTTTTTTTTACTACTTCTCTTCCTTTTATCTATTTAAAAATTATATTCAACTTCAAGTTAATGGCAGTCCAGGAAATTAAAACAGTTTCCAGACTTAAAAGAAAAATATATTAATACTAAGCTTTAAGAGCTTAGTATTAATAAGAGCTATCAAGACAGTAAAGAATTATAGAGTCAAGATCTGGGAAAATAAAGAAACCCATTGAGGTAAGCCCCATATTTGGGGTGGCTGATTTCTCCAGATAAATCTCAAATATATGAACAGAGTTTTTACAACCTCACAAGACTTGGAGGCAAAAATTGGTTTTCAGAGAACATCACGGAGGGAGGATACTGATGAATCCCTATACATTCTGAGTAAGGGTGATGTTGAAGAGATTGGCATTTAAAGGTATTTCAGCTTTGGACCTTCTCAATCCCAAAATTAGATCAAGGTATTTAGAATTATTTTGTTATTGCCCAATGCTAGTAGCAAAGTCTTCATTGTGTGAGCATATTTTCCAAGTCTTCAAATTATTTCTTTATTTTGTGAACTCACTTAGACCTCCTACGCACATGAGGAGATGAAATTAGAAAGTAGAAAACAAAACCAAAAAAAAAAAAAAATGGAAGAGGAAAAGGAGGAGGAGGAGGAAGACAAAGGCAAGGAAAAAAGAGACTAGAAAAGGATCCTCAGAGAACCTATTTGATGGACTTCTCAGACACAAACTATCCAACCACTATTTTTTTTTAAGATTTTATTTATTTGTCAGAGAGAGAGAGACTGAGCAAGCAGGAGGAGTGGCAGGCAGAGGGAGAAGCAGGCTCCCTGCTGAGCAAGGAGCTTAATGCAGGACCCTGAGATCATGACCTGAGCGGAAGGCAGACGCTTAACCAACTGAGCCTCCCAGGCGTCCCTTTAACTGCTACTCTTAATTCAAGGAAATAAAGCACAAAATAAGAGCATTAATAGAGGATATATAAGAAATTGTGTGTGTGTGTGTGTGTGTGTGTGTGTAAACATACACACAGAAAAATATATTAAACAATTAAATTGAAACTATAGAACTGAAAAATAAAACAACTAAAAGTAAGGTCTAAATAATCTAACTTCATATTTGTTATAATTGAAGAGGGGATTAGTAAGTTGGAAGAAGGATCAGAAGAGTGCAGCTAGAGGAAAGCCCAAAATGATGGACAGAAGAGAAAATTATAAACATGGGGACAGTAGTTTAGTAGTCTATCGTATATACAAAT
This sequence comes from Ailuropoda melanoleuca, assembly GCF_002007445.2. NCBI lineage: Eukaryota > Metazoa > Chordata > Mammalia > Carnivora > Ursidae > Ailuropoda > Ailuropoda melanoleuca. The sequence continues at coordinate 173,831,151 of NC_048218.1, forward strand.
AGAATCAGAAAAGGAGAGGAAAGAGTAGGCAAGGAATATATATATATAATATATATATATATATATTGTGTGTGTGTGTGTTTGTGTGTATAGTAAACCTACCTAATTTTAGGAGTTTTAAAGTGATTGAATATATAATTAATTTCCTCCAACAAATAAAATTACAGTTCTTTTTGGTTTTACCAGTTTCCACCAAATTGTTAAGAAGGAAATAACACTCCTATGATAGACAAAGAGAGATCTTTTAATATCATTTTATGAGGGAGGGATACTCTTTGAAACTATACCCATCAATGACATTATAGGAAAGGTAAAATGGAGGCCAACTTTAAGCACAGGTTAAAAAATTATAAGCAAAATAAAAACATATTAGATTCAGTCATACATAAAAAAGAGGATGTATCATGATCAAATTAGGTTATTCCCGGAATGTAAGGTTGGTTTAACCTTCAATAATCAGCCAGTTAAGTTATTCATATTAACAGAATAAAACACAAATATATAATCCACTAAATCAGTATGGAGAAGGTATTTGGTAAAATTAAACATATATTTATGACTTAAGACTCCTGACAAATTACGAATAGAAGAAACTTCCTTAATCTGATCATGGATAATCACCGAAAACATGGAGGAGGCTTTATATTTAATAGCGAACTATTGAATATTTTCTTTCAGAGATTAAAACTAAAACAAAGATGTCTAATACTTCTAATCAGCATTATTCCTGAAATCATAGCCAGTGCAATAGGCAAGAAAAAAAGAAAGGGTAAAAGTATAGAAAGGGAGGAGAGACTCTACAATATTATAATCAATATGCAAATTTGACAAAGTTGTTGGATATAATGTCAAAAGGTAGAAATGAGATTACATGTATGTATATATGACCTTTGCAGTAGCATCAAAATATTTCAAATACATTAGAATAAATCCTGTGAAAAATTGCTGCAGAAAACACTAGAAATATTATTAAGATATATTTAAAAAGACCTATACATTAAGGAGGGCATTTGTTGTATTAAGTTCTGGGTGTTATATGTAACTGATGAATCACTAAATTCTACTCCTGAAGCCAATATTATACCATCTGTTAAGTAACTAGAACTTAAATTAAAAATTTGAAGAAAAAAAAAAGTCCTAAATAAATGGAAGCATTTATCTGGTCCAAAGTTTGAAGAGATTTAATAATTTAAAGATGCTAGTTCCCCCAAATGGATTTTTATATTCAGTACTATCCCAGTAAAAATACTAGCAGATTTTTTATGTGAGTATTGGTACGGTGATATTTGGTAATGCAAATGGTATTTCCAAGCCAAGACACTGTTGAAAAAATATGAGTTGATGGAACTTGTCCTGTCATATAGCAACAATGATTATGAAAGTTGGTATTGGCTAAAAGAAACAAATATATCAATAGAACAGAACAGACATATCAGAATAGCATCATGAATATATGAAACTTTATATGGTGCAAGGGTGACACTATAAATTTGTGGGCAAAGATTGTTGTTTCAACAAACGAGGCAGTGCCAGTAGGATATCTGTATACAAACGAAAAGAACTTGACCTTTGTTCATGTCATAAAGTGACAATTGCTTGTACAGTGCAGAATTTGGAAGGTAAACATGGAGGGACATCTTTATGACCTTGGGTAGAGAAATATTCTTAAACAGGACTCCTAAAAGCATTAACAATAAAAGTGATTAAAAAATTAAACTACACTAAAATTTTGTATCAAAAATCATTAAGAGAGAAAAGACAGAATGAATGAAAATATTTGCAATCCATATAATTAGAAAAGACTCATCCAGAATATAGAAGAAATGCACATCAGTAAGAGAAACACAGAATCCAAAGGAAAATGAGAAGGAGACTTGAACAGGCGCTTCACAAAATAGGATATCAAAATGACTAATACAAATACGAAAAGATGTGCAACTTCATTAATCCTTGTGGGAATGCAAGTCAAAACCACTACAGTATACTACTAAACATTCTACCAAATGTCTGTAACGATTGACGGTACCGTTTTCACAAGAGTTTGGAGCAACAGAGTCTCTCATACACTTCTGATGAAGTGAAATTTAGCATCAACACTTTGTGAAACCCTTTGCCATGATCTGTTAACTTTCTATGATTTTGAAATTCCAGTCTCTTTCCATGTGGGTGCACACATGCAGCAAGGCTTGTCAAAAAATGTTCATGGCAGCATTATTTGTAATTACTAAAAACTGGAAGTAACATCAATGCTGTCAAGAATGGAATGGGTAAATGATTGTGATATAATTATCCGATGAAGCCTCCTGTTGCACTGAAAATCAGCAGACCTCAGCTACACATACAGCATGGATGGAGTATATAAACATAATGCTGACTAAAATATGCTATTCACAAGATAAAATATTTTGTATTTGAAAATTCAAATGACCAGATTGAAAGGGCCAAACCTGTATATATTTCAGATTAAATTGTTTTCCAAAATACTTATTTCTTTTAATGGAACATATTTAGCTATGAAATTATAACACCAGCAAAATGCACTGCATCTAACATACGTATAGAAAGGCTTGCTGATTGGACGAATCCATTGATTGTTTTTGTGAGTGATTTCTGTTATTCTAATTGGATGATCTACTATATTAGCCAAATTTATTCTTCCTAAGAACCTTTCCACTTTGGAGTCGATGCAGCTAAATCAAAGGGGGTAGAAGAGGAAAGTTGCGTTAATGTAGGGCATATTAGAGAATATTGTTTCTTGTTAAATTAAACATGTAATTGAAGTAACAAAAGCAGATTGATATATAATGAGAGTTTGACAAGCAAGGATTTCGATGACAACAAAATGCTCTGATACCTTTTCTATACCAGGCACTACAACAAATGTGAATTTTCTCACCATAATATATAATGTATCGTAGTTGAAGCCTTTACTGCATTATCTCATTTTATAGATTTCAGTCTTGCTTGTTCCTTGTTTATCCTGACCTCACACCTCTGCTCCAGCCTCACCCTTTGAAATCTGCTGCCTCAGCAAAGAACAGTAACTAGTCACACTTGAAGTAACTGTTTTGGGTCAGCCTTGCTTCATATTCATCACACTACCTTTCTCCCATTTCAGAGAGCTTGATCCAGCTATATCTGCATTTTTTTCATTGTCTCCTAGCCTTTGGATTCGTATGTTGGTTTTTTGTTTCTGGAATTAATACCAGTGTTCTCTAAGAATGTTGATTGAGTACCATTGCTGTTCTCTCCTAGCTCCATGAGTGGGATGCCAGCTCCAATTCATTCTCTTTACCTGTCATTGGCCCCCTTGCAGGGTCTACTGAAATCCCCAGATGGGGACAGTTTTTAGTTGTTAATGGCATTAAACATAGTACAACTAACAAATGATGATGTTTTCTATTTCTGGCAGAATTCATAGACACTCCAGCTCTGTAGGTGGTAGGTAGAACGCTCATTATGTGAGCATACTCAAATGGAAATGACTCTGATATTTCGAGGGCTGGGGAGATCTGCCAATGTATTGCTGTTACCACTTAAACATTTCTGATTTTAAATTCAGGGAAGAACCTACAGACTAGAAAGCTGAGAAAAGAGATACCTTTGTTTTTCCAATGAAGCATTCCATTTTCCAGCTTTAATTAAAACAGATGTCTTATGTGAAGATTATTTTAATTATGTAGAATACATTGCTAAAATGTAGGCTTTCGCTTTCTGAAAAGCCTTCACTGACCAGGAAAATGAGGCCAGGATAACCCAACTTCATTTAAGTTCTTTGAAATTCAAACATTTCAATTTCAAGTGCTCTTCACAGAGTCTTTCATGCTCAGCTCCTTGTAGGTCTGCACAGTGCCAAATGAATTGCCAGGGAAGGCAAGAGAATGACGATTGGCCAATCCTTGGTTTTTATTCTTGAATCTGTCAAGACTACTCATTGGGAAGTGAATTAATGTTCACAGAAGCCTCTCAATATAAGTCTCAGAGGCTGCAGGGCTAACACTATGAATCCTCTTAGATGGTTTGCAACATTTTTCTCTGAAAGATCCTAAGGTTTTATTTCCAAGGTTGGAGGTGTGCAAAAACTTGCTTGTTTTGTGAAGCCTGTTTTAAGGCTTTTCCCCTCCCATTATTGATAGATTTATGAATTTTTTACTCTATGAAGCGTCCCTCTGCTTATATCCCAAGTAGATTATAGGGAAAGGCATCCCCTCTTCTTTCTGTGTTCTTTCTTTTACACCAAGTCTCATTAATTTCACATCCTGTCAGTACTATTTCTTCCCACTCAGGTACCCAAGGTAAGAATTTGTTTTCTTCTTTTTGGCTCCTATCATACTAAGGTGCCACCAATTATAATGCAAAATTTGAGAAGTTGGTTTTCCTAATATATTTCCTTCTTAAGCATGTAATGCAGTATTTCACAGAAAAAGCATACCAGCAATTTTATTTCACATACTGATTGATTGACCTCCCATTTCCATATGAAATGATGTAGCAGCCTCATGAAATGTTAGTGTTCATTTCCCATATTGCCTTTCCGACAGAACATGCATTATACAGTATTTCTTGCACTTTAATTGAAAACAGGTATTATAGATCACCCTCAGAAGATTGTAACTGTGCATAAATTCATACATCTTCGGTGAGAATTCTTCTTTGCTGGCTAGAATTGAATAAAATGATTTCCATTTCTTTGGAGGAGGAAAAGAAAACAAAAGAGCATTTCATGCAGCATGATGAATGTTCGATAACTGGTAAACATCAAGATCAAGCTTGTTTTGAATAAATATTTTAATTGTTGTGATGTCAGGTATACAAATTCAACTTTGGAAGTTTTTAAAAGTATTCTTTACCAAATTCTAAATACATGAGAGAAGACAAGCAGATGATTGTAAATATTATCAACAATGATGAAAATCATATTGGCAAAACTTAGAAGGAAGTTATATACCAGTTATAGGAAGGCACAAAATGACTTAAAGAATGCTCTGGAGATCATTTTTTTTCTTTACAAAGAGAATAGATGTTTATATATAAAGAAAATTGATGATTCTACTATCCTTGTATAAGTATGAATTTCTAATTTTGAGGTATCGCAGTTATCAGTTCTTTTCTGGGATTTTCACTTCTGAATTGGAAATTATTCAAATTCAAAACTTTATTCAATTTAGGTAGAAATATAAAACTTCTCTTGATATCTAACAAAGGTAAATGACATTAAACATTAGATATTTTAGATATTCCAAGGTAAAATATTCAGGTTTAACTTGAATAATTTAGAAGTTCTCAGACTAACTAGAGATCTGATTTATAGGCAGACCTGTAAAAATACATTTTGCAAGATATATGGTAACACTCTACTTTTTCAACAAGCTCAACTCTGTAGAATAAGCCAAAAGCTGACAAGCCTTCTTCTTATAAAAAGTAGCTAAAACTAAGTCCTCATGCTGCCTTTATTTAGCCTCTATTTATACTCACTATATCCAAAAAGTATTTATTTGATTTTTAGGACAGTAGTGGGTCTTTTTTTTTTTTTTTTCTATTTTTCTTTTTTTCTTCCCAACTCCAGTTTCTTGTACCAGCAGGATGAATGTTCACAACTAAAGGCTTAAAGGCTTTCACTGGAGAGTTTCCTTCAGCTCAATAAAAGCAAACCTGCCTGGGAGGTTATACATCCTACCCCAAAACTGTCTACCTTCATTGTCTGGGATAGCCATCAGTCAGTGATTGACTGAAACGAGGATCATAAACCTGGCCCCCTCTGCCTCACGGTAGAGAACATCCCTGTGATTTAGTTCACGTACCAGAGCCTCTTGTGGGACCAGGCTGAAGCCAGCCTCTAGTTGAAACCACATCCTTGCCTGACTTATTCTTCTTCCTCATTCCTATCCTGCTTCCCTCAAGACCCTTCTCCTGAGAGTCTCCCTCCATACAACATACACTCACAGAATTCCTAGCATCGGCACTCCTTCTAGGGAATCTGGTTATGAAAATGTTCCAAAATGTTTAGAATTAGAAAGTTAGAAAATTATGGATTTCTAGATAGAGTCAAAATTAAAAGCAAAGACATGAAACAAAGATAGCTTTGAAGTTTTGAGGTTTTTACATTTTACTTAAAATTGTATTTGAAAATTACTGTATGCTGTTATGTAGTAATCTTTAAGGCTACTGGTATAAAAAGCCAATAGTGAAAAATATAATAGAAAATATTCAAATAACAATGGAAAAGTGTAAACTAAAGAGCAAGGAACAGATGAAATAAATAGAAAATAACAGGTGATAGATTAAACTCTAATCATATCAATAATTATATGTGCACAAATACTAAAAATAAATAAGTTATGTTCTGTTACATAAGAATATAAAAACTAAAACCATATACATGTAAAATCATAGCTTTAAATGATTCAGGTAAAAATTAACAGAATAAAAAGAAGAAATGGAAACATCTACAACTATCTATCACTGGAGATTTTATCTCATTTTCTTCAATAATTGACAGAACAGAAATGTTAATGAGTATAATAGACCACAGTTAACAAAATATGGACTTGATATGCACAGAGCACTGTGTCCAGTAATTTCAGAATACTCATTCTGTTTTCCTACTAAAATTGAGAATGAACATAGAAGACATGGCTTTAGAAGTTTGAGGAGAGGGGAAGACATGAAATGACTATCTTGAAGAGTAGATAAATGGTTGGGTTAGGAAAACATCATTTGCTAGGTAGTATTAGGGCCACTTGAATTTATAGTATTTCAATCACATCAGGTAGCAATTCATTTTATATTAATGTATGAGCTTCTCTAAAGATACAAATATCAGGAAATAGAGAATTTGTTAAGATTCTAAGATGACTTTGTTTGTAAGATGTACCAATTGTATGTGCCACTAAGAAGAAAAAATGTGTGCCAATTAAATTATGCCAAGATTCTCTTATTCCATGAATTTTAAGAGATCTTAATTTAGAGATGTTAAAATATGGGGCAAAAATTTGTGCTGTTTATGATGAGGTACGAGATGAGGGAATCTAATAGAATAAACGTTGTAAAGAGATATACCTGATTTGGGATTTTGCTAATAAGAAACAATTCTTAGAAAAGATATATGCCACAGGAAAGAGTCAATATTACAGTTAGACTGAGTTAGTACAGTAAGAGGCTGATCAGGGATGAATATGTATCCCTTCTCAGTTTTGGGGAAGAAGGAATATTTTAAGTAGGCAAATGTGCAAAAGCTCAGAGTTTGAACTCTAAAGTTTGATTTCTGCCACTCATTAACTATGTGTTTCTGAATAAGCCATCCACCTTTGTGTTTCAGTTTCCTCTTCTGTAAGATTGAGAATATCACATATTCTCAATATGTGATATTCTCATATATATGTATATAAAATATATACATACATGTATTTTAACACATCAAAACTTTGCATATTGTAAATAATTGGTAAAGGTTGTTATGACCACCTCTCTCTTCAATACAGAGGTGAGAAAGGGAACAAAAAGACCTCTTACTTGGTTATTGTAGAGGAAAGGATAAATAGTTAACATCGATCCCCACCCCATCCCCTGCTTCTTTTCTGTGACTTCTTTTTTTTTTTTTTTAAGATTTTATTTATTTATCTGACAGAGACAGCCAGCGAGAGAGGGAACACAAGCAGGGGTAGTGGGAGAGGAAGAAGCAGGCTCATAGCAGAGGAGCCTGACGTGGGGCTCGATCCCTTAACGCCAGGATCACGCCCTGAGCCGAAGGCAGATGCTTAACCACTGTGCCACCCAGGCGTCCCCTTTTCTGTGATTTCTTATCTCCTTGAATGGTTCCCTCACCATATACTAATGCAAGACAGAAATCTGAGAACTACTTTTAGTACTTTTTTCTTACTCCCCCTTTCTTCTATTTCAAAGTGCTATTTATTTTCCTTGAGTTTTTCTGCTTGCCTAAATCTTTACTGTACTGCTTATAGACCAAACTATTATTGTAATTCTTCACTCAGGCTTATCCAAAGCCTTCTAACTAGTTTCTCCCCAGGTAGTTCTTGTCTTCCCACCCTCAGGAAATGACACCTCCAATCTCATTAAAATCTTCAACTGTTACCATTGTGTATAGGATAAAATATCTTCAAGATTCTTTGCAATCTGGAGCACCTGGGTGGCTCAGTCCTTAAGCATCTGCGTTCGGCTCAGGGCGTGATCCTGGAGTCCTGGGATTGAGCCCCATATCAGGTTCCTCCACTGGGAGCCTGCTTCTTCCTCCCCCATTCCCCCTGCCTGTGTTCCCTTTCTCACGGGCTGTCTCTCTGTCAAATAAATAAATAAAATCTTTAAAAAAAAAGGATTCTTTGCAATTTGTCACAAATCTACCACTCAGTAATGACAATTAGAATCTTACAGGGAGGAAAATAACCCTAAAAATTTCAATAATTAATTAAGAATTTGGAGTAAAAAAAATATTTGGAGTTATACTATGCTGTTTATCAGTTGAACCAATTCTATATGATTAAACGGGCGACAGGAGAAGAGTTTCAAATGTGCAGTAATTATTTCATTGATAAGATTCCTTATTAGGATTCGTGAAATTACGCCAGACCTTGAAATTATCAGGTGGTTCAGGGCTGGAGAAGCAGGAAATTAGGGAAAGGACACAAGAAGGCCTTGAACAGTCAGAAGGTCTCTTGGGAGAGATGGTGAGCTCTGTCAGTGGAAAGCACAGGGGAAGTTTTGGAACAGTTAGGATCCCAGGCAGGCGTATAGGAATCTAGCAATGAATTAATGTAGGCCGTGTGATGGAGGAAGCAGGTGGGGATAGAACAAACTGACTCAAAGGTGCTATTGGATATTGAATGTAGAGAAGAGACAAGCTCAGAGCAGCATGACTAGAACTCTGTTTTGAATGTACAGGTATCTCCTCAGTGCTTCACCCCATCCCCATCCCTATTCTGCCATTCTTAATATGACCTGATCACATAGAAATATATTTTGAGAGCATGCATGTTACCTTTTCTTTATGTTGCTGCAGATTATATTCATTGGTTGTTAACTTTTCTATATATCAGAATCACCAGAAAAAGTAAAATTTCTGATTCAGTAGATATGGATCACGACCCAGGAATCTGCATTGCTAATATGGTCACAGGGCTGCTGAGGCTGGTATAGGGACCACATTTTTATAGTGGTGGAAAGAGACAGAAAAGTCCTGATTCACTGGACTCCCTTTGGGAAGAGTTGCTTTGTATTAGGAAGAAATACTTGTTTTGGGGAAGGGGGATAAGACTCCAAGATGAATGCTTAATAAAATGCCTTCTAATTCAGGAGAGTACTGTTTATTAGAAACCCTTTTGCTTTGCTGAGCTTTGGCATAAATTGGGATATGCATGTCTGTGGAGAAAAACTGGGGCTAATTTTAATCTTCCAGCATTAAAAAGAGAAGAAGGATTAAAAGATCTCAGGGCTAAATGGAAGGGAAAAGAGCCAGGAAGACTTTCATACAGAGAGGGGAGAAGAAGCAAAAGTAAATCACTAATAGTATTTTAAGGTGTAATTAAACAAGAGGAAAATGTGTAAGGGATTTTTAAGAAATTAGCTCTATGTATGTGAGCCTGTGAATAATCAGAAATGTTTTGGTACAGGAGAACACTTGGCAGGAATAAAAAATACTGCTGTCTGGAAAACAGGAATCATAGGACAAGTGGGGAGCTGATGACTGGTTAAAGTAGCCTTATAAAAATAATTAACAATTTTAAAATTTAATGGGTACCTCAAGTTGGAATCATGATGATGTTTTTCTCCATTTAAACAGTTTCAATGTATGCACAACTTTTCAAATGAAATAAACACTTCAAGGCTGTCAATTGATAGGAAAGTAGAACTATAAATCTCAAGAGCTTTGGGGGCAGGGACATCAGGTAAGAATAAATATTCCTTCAAATGATGAAAAATAAGCAAGTTCCAGCTCATTAAATATCTCTCATTTCTAGAGACACATTAAAATCAAGGTCATGATATTTAAGAATATTCCCTGTTGATAGCCATTAATTCCCAGATTTATTCATCTTTGCTAAAATAACAAAGTACTGACCTGGCTAGTTAATTAGGCAAGGAAGATGAGAAATATTCTGTAAAAAACAAAATAGTAAATAAACCAAAAATATTTATTTTTTTCATAAAAATTTCACCTCCTTTTTCCTAACTTAAAGTATATACCTTTTAAGAAAAAAACTGGAAACATACAATTACAAATTGTAAAATCTGTAATGCTATAGTACATATTCATTATATGCTAACAAGTACAAATATCTGGGGATATGACTTACCTGTACTCATTCTCATACACGTCACATACAAAAACATTTAAAATTCTCCATCTTCAAAACTATGTTCATATATCGTTTCATATTTTTACTTTTTTACTCTTGTGCTTAGGTATTTTTCAAATAAATAGCATATTCTTGCAATTTATTGCTTTTATGCAAATCAAATAGATATTTTCTCCTAATGGGGATTTTAATTTTAAAAAATATGATAATATGTGGTATGTCATTTTATGTATTACTTTTCATGATATTTAAATTATTTTCATTAATTATAGTATTAATTATATGCATATCTTTATTTTTACATTTATTGTAAATGATTTAGAGCTTATACAATAGGTTTAAAATAATACATGCAATTAGATTTATGATTTTCAAAGTTGTCATACTCAAGAACAATTTCATTACTTGTGATTCCCTCTTAATGTAAAATGAAAATTTAGCATAATACTCTCTCACTCCCCAGTTTCTCTCAATGCAATAAGATTTGCCTGTATACATACACTTGTATAATTATTATTAATTTTTATGTCATCCTTTAAGTATCAATATTGGTCTTTTCTTTTTGCAATTTTGTTACCATATTGCTGCTTCTTTTCTTTTCTTTTCTTTTTTTCTTTTCTTTTCTTCTTTTCTTTTCTTTCTTTCTTTCTTCTTTTTCTTTTTTTTTTTTTTGTCATCAGTCTTTTGCCTGGCATAGTCCTTGGCATAGTGGTGCTCAAAAAATATATATTGAATTATTGAGTGAGTAAATTTAATTTTAAATATATAGAATAGGTTTCATAGGGGCACCTGGGTGGCTCAGTTGGTTAAGCAGCTGCCTTCAGCTCAGGTCATGATCCCAGGGTCCTGGGATTGAGCCCCATGTCAGGCTCCCTATTCAGTGGAGAGCCTGCTTCTCCCTCTCCCTCTGCCTGCCGCTCTGCCTACTTGTGCTCTCTATCTCTCTATCAGATAAATAAATAAAATCTTTAAATATATATATATATAGAGAGAGAGATAGATAGATAGATAGAGAGAGAGAATAGCTATCACAGAATGATGATATGAGATAGAAGCAGGACCTATGCTATACTGTAAATCTAACCTCCTCCATTTTAATTCATATTTTCAGTTAATACATTTCTGGTGTAGGTAATAAAGATCATCTTTTACTTCGTGTTCTGATTTTGCATATCCAAAAATCTCTTTAGATTGTCTTTACACATTGATGGCAGCTTATGCGAGTGTAATAATAAACCAGAGTACATTACTTACCTTAAAAATGGTCATTTATTTTATTTTTAAGCATGGGTGTTTATGATAGTATTTTCTTTATTATCAAGATTTAAAGCTTTTCCAGAATATGTCAAACTGAGGTTCTTTTTGTATTGTTTGAACCTGGAATGTAGTAAATTCTTGTAGTCAGTAGGTTAAACACACACACAAACATACACATGTGTGCTGAGAATATTTTTTCTGTTTTTGTAATATTTTACTTATTCTAGTTCATTTTTTTAGAAGTGTTGTCCATTCATGAAATAACTATATTCTCTCTATACTTACTATATACTCTCTGCTTTCAATATCCATCATGTTTTCATAGCTATTATATTTTAGGTATATTTTTAGTCTGATTAAAGCATCTCTGTTTGCAGATGACATTATATATGGGAAATCCTAGCAACTCCATGAAAAAAAAATGTTAGAGTAACAAATTAATTCAGTAAAGTTGCAAGATACGAAATCCAAATACAAAAATCAGTTATGTCTCTATACACTAAAAACAGACTATCAGAAAGAGAAATTAAGAAAACAATCCTATTTACAGTTGCATCAAAAAGTTAAAATACCTAGGAATAAGTTTAACCAGTGAGGTAAAAGAGCTACACATTGAAAGCAATAAGACACTGATGAAAGAAATTGAAGGAGTCACAAATAAATGGAAAGATATTTTGAGATCATGCATTGGAAGAATTAATATTGTTAAAATTTCTGTATTATCTAAAGAAATATACAGGTTCAATGTAATTCCTATCTAAATTCCAATGACAGTTTTCATAGAACTAGGAAAACAACCCTAAATTTTGTATGGAACCACAAGAAATCTCAGCTGGAGGCATCACACTTCCTGATTTCAAACTGTTACAAATCTGTAGTAATCATACAGTATGGTATTGGCATAAAAAGTCCTATAGATCACTAGAACAGTAGAGAGCCCAGAGATAAAACTAGTGCATATATGGACAATTATTTTACAACAAAGGAGCCAAAAACATATGATTGGGAAAGGATAGTCTATTGAATAAAAGGTATTGGGAAAACAGAACAATCATAGCAAGAGAACGAAGCTGGACTCCTACCTTACACCATACACAAAAATCAACTCAAAATGAGTTAAATATTTAACCATAAAAGCTGAAACCATAAATCTCTCAGAAGAAGACAGGCACTAAGGTCCTTGACATTGGTTTTGATGATAATTTTTTGGATTTGACACGAAAAGCAAGGCAACAATAACAAAAACAGGTGGGACTATATCAAATGAAAATGCTTCTGTACAGCAAAGGAAACCATCAAAAAAATGAAAAGGCAGCCTATGAAATGGGAGAAAACATTTGCATATATCTGATAAGGAATTAATATCCAAATTATATGAAGAACTCATACAACTCAATAGCCAAAAACCCAAACAATCGGATGAAAAACTGGGCAGAGGATCTGAATAGATATCATTCTGAAGAATATGTACAGATGGCTAATAGGTACATGAAAAGGTGATGAACATCACCAATTATCAGGGAAATGCAAATCAAAGCCACAATGAGACATCACCTCACACTTGTTAGATGGCTGATATAAAAAAGACAAGAAATAACAGGTGTTGGCTAGAATGTGGGGAAAAGAGAACCCTTGTGCACTGGTGTGAATGTAAATTGGTACAGTGACTATGGAAAACAGTGTGGAGTTTCCTCGAAAACTTAAAAAACAGTACCACCGTATGATATAGCAACTCCACTTCTGTAGATTTATCTGGAAAAAAATGTAAAACACTAACTAAAAATATATATATGTACCCCCATGTTCATTGCAACATTTTTGTAATACCCAAGATACGAAAGGAACCTACGTGTTCATCAACTGATGAATAAAGAAAATGTGGTATATACAATAATGGAATATTACTTAGCTGTAAACAGAAGGAAATGTTGCCATTTGCAACAACATAGATAGAGCTTGAGGGTATTATGCTAAGTGAAATAAACCAGACAGAAAAAAGACAAATTACGAAAAATCTTACCTCCATGTGGAATCTAAAACAAAACAAAACTCCAAGCCTACAGATAAAGTGAAAATATTGGTGATTGCCAGGATTTGGGGGGTGGGCAAAATGGTTGAACTTGATCTAAAGGTACACATTTTTAGTTATTAAATCAATAAGTCCTGGGTATGTGAATGGACAGCATGTTGACTATGGTTAATAATATTGTGTTATATTTGAACGCTTCTAAAGGAGTATATCTTAAATTTTCTCATCACAAGAAAAAAATTATAACTGTGTACTGATGAATGTTAACCATTTTTATTGTAGTGATCATTTTGCAATATGTACAAATATCAAATCATTATGTTGTACACCTGAAACTAATATGTTATATGTCAATTATATCTCAATAAGAAATTAAAAAAGGAAAGCAAAGAACAAAAATCTTTAAGCACACAAAACTCAAGTGACTGTCCCAAATTTCCACAGCTAAGTGTGGAAACACAAGGACATTCAAAATGATGAGTGAGATAGACTAAAATACATTATCTTCCTTAGAAAGATTGAACATTTCATCATAAACATTTGCTTCTTGGCATAGTGACCATTGTTTTCAACAGAAAATTTCTAGAGAAAAGACTGTTTTATTCTGATGGTGTTTGTTGAACTGTAAATTCCTTGGAGGAGGAAATAAATCTTACTCATCTTGATTTATCACATTGTCCAACATTACATAAGGTCTCACCAATATAGGCTTCATTGAAAAGCATCAAGTTGAATTGAACTGAGAAGTATTGTACAGCAGTGAAGTGTATATTAAAAATTTTATTTATTTTAAATATATGTTCTTCTTTACCCTGGAAGTAAAAAAAAAAACGTGTGTGTTTGAGGTGGGAAAGGGCTTGGGGCAATGCTAAGAGGATCTCTTATCCAGATTGGTAAAGCCTAAAAGGAAGAGATATTGGCATATGATTCTGTGGATAAAGGCTTACTATTTGTACACCCAAGAGGGGTGAGAGACTGCTTGGGAAACATTGGCATGCATCCCCTGGAGTTTAGAAATGCATACATTTTGTTTTCACTATGTGAATAATGGTATTATTCACATTATCTTTGTATAATGACAAGGTTGACCCTTGGCTTGTGTCTAGAAACTCAGATTTTGGCTGGATTCCCAACTCCTAATGAGAATGATTCACTGTGCCTGAACTGTTTTGTGTAAACTATGTGCTTTATACTGAACACTTGCTTTCCTCCTGGGAGTTTGGAATTTTGATATGTGCTGGGCAGAGGGTACCTATGTGACCAGCTCCCAATGAAAACCCTGTGTATGTAGTCTCTTAGGAACTTCCCCAGTAGACAATATTTCCACAAATTGTCACAAATTTTTGCTGAGAAAATTAAGTACGCCCTATATAACTGCTGTAGGAGAGGGCTCTTGGAATCTCGCACCTGGTTTCCTCTGGGTTTCCCTCCATGTACTCTTTATCTTTGTTGATTTTGTTGTTTATCCTTTTCTTTGTAATAAATCATAGCTGTGAGATGACTTTTTATGCTGAGTTCTGTGAATCTTCCCTAGAAAATCCTTGAGCCTAGTTGTGGTAGCCTTGGGGACTCCCAACACAAGTACATAAGGAGTACTTTATGGTTTTACTTCTCATCTATTTGATTGATAGTGAAATTGAATATCTGTTCAGCTTTTGAAGATTTGTGTATTTTTTAATTTTCATATTACCTGTTTCTTTTGTTTCCATGGATAGTTGTCCCACAGAATATTTATTAAATTATCCTTATTTTCCACGGTCTTGAAAATCCAGCATTACTGTATATTAAATAGTAAATACATTTGAATTTATTTCAGAATGAAAGTTCGTTTATATTGACTTATGTGTCTAGTATTATGCCAATGCTACAGTGTTTCATTATTGTACATATTTTTTATAGTTAGTAGGCAACTCTCAAGATTTTCTCAAGGATTTGAATGCCTCCTTGATTTTTTACATTTTAATCAATTATTATTGATTAAGTGTGACTTTTAAAAAGTTTATTTTAAAACATTTAATGGAATAGACCTATGTCTTTGCATTAGTATTAATAATGGAGTAAAGGGGATGAGCATAGTAAATGAAAACATAGGCCATTGAATTAAATGTCATCACTAACAACACTACATGTAGAGGAAATACTTATTTTGTAGAAGATTTGAAGAACATGTTTTCAGTGTAATAAAGAAGCTTATTACCAATGCAGTCAGGAACAATAATTCACTTGTAATTGATCATAATTTTGAAATATTGGATAAAGTTGGAAGTACAAAAATTATGCATATACTGTTGTACACATTCATAAAGTGTTTAATAAACGGACAAGTTCTTTCCTTTGATTATGGATAAGGTGATTAGAATTTTTTATTTTTTGCTTCCATAAATCCTATCTAACATATATTATTTGTGATTTCCAAATTTGTTTTTCTTTAAAGAAAAGAAAAATGAAGCTGTGTGATAAAAGTTGTGTGCAGAATCTTTCTAGAGCATAATTTTTTTGCCTTACACCTCTCTCAGCCATAACTCAACAGTAAATTATTTTTAGCAATTCTTTTATTGATGCTTTCAAAGCATGTCAAAGCATGATTTAACTAGGGGGGAAAAAAACTCCTTGTTTTAGCCTCATGGTTAATATAATATAAAATTACATTAGAGAATTATAATAAGAATATGACATAATTTTGTTTGAGAACAAATGTAACTGACTGCAGGGAGATGATGGGAGAAGAAATGTTCTGGAGGACTGGCCACAGACAGATATCAGTATGTTTCATGGAGGAAACGTGGGCTATATGGATTAGTCTAGAGATTTGATTTAGTGGAGAAGGACTAAGAAAAAAAAATTCTATGTCAGTAATAGACATGGACTTGAAAATTTAAAGTTGCTGAAATAAGCAGCACTGATGGTAAATTAGGGTCAGATCACTTATGAACAAATGTGAATATTAGGGGAATGAGGAAAACAAAATAAGTGGAATATGTGAATAGAAATAAAACTCATAAAAAAGGAATAAAAATAAGAAAAATATTTATTCCTGCAATTAATGTATCCTGAGAACATAGCACATGTTGGCCATGGCAGCCATTAGAGGTATTATGAACAAGAGAAACAAGGCGTCTCCTTCATGAGGTTGTAAGTGAATGGAATTAAAATGGTAGAGAGAAATGAATAAAAATAATAAATTTTCAAATAATATGTTATATTAAAGAAAGACAGGGTATATAAAAAGCATAATAGTCAATGCATTAACTTAAACGTGATGAAATATTTTAGCATCTTTACACATTCATATTCATTATTTTAGTAGAAAACCAAATGCCCTAGTGAGATTAGCTTATAATTTTATTAATCATGTCTCAGCATCGTCAATTTAGTAAACATTTTGGAAAGATAATAACGTCTTAGTATATCTTATGTCATTAATTGCAATCTTCATTAATTTTCCATTTTCAGTTTTCAGATGCTTTTAAGAAACTGCTGATATCTTAGGATTTTACATTGCTTTGCTGTACCCAAGTACTGCATGAAACAAAACATTTTAATGTTTTTTTCTCCTAAAAGACCATATTATATTGGGCTTTTTAAAATACATTGATGTGTATTAATATGTTTGTACCAATAAACTCTGCTATAGCTTTAATGTGTTCAAAAGCAATTTTAAATGTAGTGCTATCTCATTGGATATTAAACAGAGCCCACAAGGTAGTCATATACATGTTTACAAGGGGGATGAAAATGGCAAAAAATTGTTTTTCATTGGGAAGCTTAAAATTTTAACTTAAACATGTAATAATATTCAGTATATAATAGGAAATGTTTTATATTTCTGATCCACTAGTGCTGTGAAATAAGTCCCTAGTACATGCCTATATAGTGTAATTGGATAATACATTTTGGTCACCTTTATCAGACAATTGAGTGTTTACAATATAAAAATGTTTATATTTGCAAAAACACCTTTTAAAATGAGCACTAATAAAACTTACTCATTGGTCCTTTAGAGTTCCTTTGAGAATCTTTAGTTTTTTATCATTTGACCCTTTATAAATGTAAGAAACAACTAGACAGCAATCTTTTAAATTGGATTTCCAAATATATATAAAGTCATGAGCCCTCTTCATTTAGAACAAAAAAATTAACTGTAAATGTTAAATTCTCTAGACTAGACAAACGATGAATTAACCAACATTTATTAAGTGAACTAGATATGCTTGAAATGGACTTTGAAGTAGGAAACTATCTTGTTTATTACTTCCTGTTATTTTTTTATGACTTGTTTTTCTTCCTTGATTAAAAAATCTATGTAAATTACATAGTATTTGATTATACATACTTTAAATCCAAAGACTGCAGATTCAAGAAAATAACAATTAGGTAACTCTTTTAAGCTATCTTCTAATATGAAACTTCTTTCAATTGATAACCATTTATAACAGTTTAAGACAGTTTGTAATACGTGTCAAGACTTTTTTTTTTTAACCCTGTAGGTCTTTTCTTTTGGTCCCTGATTTTTGTCCAGTGTCCATAACTTAGAACAAAAGTTCTTCAGCACCACCTTACATTCTAAAATGAGCCAAAAAGGAAATACCAACATTTAGGGCTGACTTTCCCTTAGGGCATACAGATTGAAAGAGTAGACATGGAAACTTAAAGTGACTCACCCAATAACACTTTTGAAGTAAGTAGTAAACGTGGGATTCAAGCCTAGATAATCTGGCTCCAGAACCAATGCCCTTAACCACCACTATGACGGCTTCCATGGAAGGGCTATGCATCTGCTTTCACTGTTTTCACCTAAGAGATTCACTTGAGAATATAACTTTAGGTGTGCATTTCTGTATATATAATTCTATTTTATTTCTAGTTACTGCGTGGTCATCCATGGTACTGAGGTTCCATGGTTTATTTAGCAATTGCTTCATTAATGGACTTTGGGATGGTTTCTAGTGTTTTGTTTTCACAAGTCATGCACCAGTGAACATCACTGCACACATATCTTTGCTTAGAAATCCTGAGAAGTGCTAGTTTAAAAGTTATAAAAACATTAAATTTTGATAGTTTTTACCAAATGGGCCTCCAAATATATGCATGAAATGGTAGTATTATAATAGTATAGGAAAGTACCAAATTTCTTATCCTTATCAGCATTATTCATGATAATTACCTTTTTCTCTCATATGGTCAGTTAAAAGTTGAATCACATTTAAAAAATTTTTATTACCCAGTTTACTTGTACTTGTACTTATCCTTGTTAAGGATAGATGTTAAGGATCTTTTTTTATATTGCCGATTTGTATATATTGGTTGCCTTTGCATACAACACTGCTGAATACATTTATAGTTTAATACATTATCTATAATTTCCTTTATTCTGTCTACTTAATTATATCATCCCTGAACAATCCTTATTTTTTAGCGTTTTGTTTTTCATGACCCCAAATGCAAAATTGAATTATGATGAGAGAGGATATTGCTGTCTCCTTCTCAGTTTTAGGAGAAAACATTTCAGCACCTAACTATTAAGCATGCTTTTGCTGCCTTTTTTTAGAATTGCTATTATAATTCTAGTTGGCTGGAAAATTTTCACTCATAAGTAGATGGGTTTTTTTAATTTGCATATTATCGTACAATTTCTTTCATTTATTCTATTAATATTATCAATTGCATTGTCTCGTATCTTTTATCAGTGTGTTGTAATTTTCCTCATATAGATCTTATATGTATTTTGTTATATTTATATGTAAGTATTTTTTTCTTTTGTGGTGCTAATGTAAAGGGTGTCACACCTATTCTATTTTTTTAGTAAACTTGAAAAAACTTTTAGAACAGTTTTAGATCTACAAAGAAATTGTAAAGATAGTCCAGAAAGTTTCCATATACCCTACACAGTGTTCTCCATTGTTATTATCCTATATTAGAGTGGTAAATGTGAAACAATCAATGAAACAATATTGATAAATTACTATTAACTAAATCCATACTTAATTCAGATGTGCTTGGTCTTTACCAATTTTTCCTATTATGGGATATTACATTTAGCCATTGTGTCTCTTTTGACTCCTCTTGGCTGTGACGATTTTTCTTATTTTTGATGACCTTCACATTTTGGGGAGTACTGGTCAGTAATTTTGTAGAGTGTCCCCCAAGAGGGATTTTCCAGGTGTTTTTCCCATAGTTAGACTGTGGTTGTATGTTTTGAGGAGGAAAGCCAGAAAGGAAAATTGCCATTCTCATGCATCATATCAGTGATACGTGCTACCAACGTGGCTTATTACTGATGGTGTTAACTTTGAGATTGAGGTAGTGTTTCTTGGGTGTTTCCAGTGTGTTTCCATATTGATCTCTTTGGAAGGAAGTCACTATGTACAGTCCACACATAATGAGTGGGAAGTAACCACCTCCTTGAGAGCAGAGTATTGACAAAAAATTATTTAGAATGTGTTCTGTTCACCTACACTTATTTCTTTAATTCAAATGTTTATTTATATCATTATGAGACTCACAGATATATTATACTATAGGATATAATTAAACTCTGATTTATTTTGTTGTTCAGATTGTTCCAGCTTTAGCTATTGGTAGGTGTTTCAGTTGGCTCCTATGTCCCTTTGACAAATCCCTGTCATTGTGTACATAATGGTTTGGGGGAAAGGATGCATATCCATACTTCCTGGCACTATAAGATACTCCAGGTTCATTTTATGTATTTCCTGCTCCAGTCCTAGAATTACCTATTTTTCCAACAAGCACTGGTTCCTTTTATTGAAGAATAGCATTAGAAATGAAGACCTATGCAGTGGATGTGCTCTTGCTTCTAGGCCCCCTTAGCTGACAGAACAAGGAAACATACACATCGATACTAACCCCTGTGTACTAATACATGCTCATAAATATTTCTATATGTGACATCTGTATCTGTAATAAGCTAAATCATGAATTCATTTTGATGTCTCCAACTCTTAATCTTTTATCACGTGTAATGTTCCTTTGCTTATCTGTAATTTCTCACTGCAACATCGAGAAACCTAGCTCACATATTCACCGTCCTTAAAGGTTTAATTACAGTATAAATATATAGTGATTTTAGACTTGTTAATCTGTACCCCCAGGAAAATAAATTTATCAACTAGAGTACAATGTTATGCAAAATTTCATTGCCTTTAGTCTCATAGACTTCACTTATTTCCAAAGTTACTCAGGCTAGCACCTTTTCTCCCAACCGCTTCAGTGAGATTTTTTTCATGGATTTATAATACACTTATGTGGTTTTTATGTGTAGTGTTCATTTCTCTGTCAAAATTCTTCTATCTTGTGCATTTATATCTTGACTATATTATTCATACTTTTGTTTTTAAAGGTAATTTGCCATTCTAACTGGCGTAAGGTGGTATCTCAGTGTGGTTTTGATTTGAATTTCCCTGATGGCTAATGATTTTGAACATTTTTTCATGTGTCTGTTAGCCATTTGTATGTCTTCATTGGAAAAGTGTCTGTTCATATCTTCTGCCCATTTTATGATTTGTTTATTTGTTTCTCGTGTATTGAGTTTGAGAAGTTCTTTGTAGATCTTGGATACCAGTCCTTTATCTGTAGTGTCCTTTGCAAATATATTCTCCCATTCCGTGGGCTGTCTCTTAGTTTTTTTGACTGTTTCCTTGGCTGTGCAGAAGCTTTTTATCCTGATAAAGTCCCATAAGTTCATTTTATCTTTTGTTTCTCTTGCCTTTGGAGATGTGTCGTGAAAAAGGTTGTTTGTTGTTTTAAAATTTCTTCAAATTGTATCTCGTTATATACCTAGTGGTTGTAAGTAAAACATTGCGTGAAATATGTTTTCAAGATCATTTGAGCTCTGGATAATGTTTTCTCCAGAGAGGACTGGCTTTTCTTCTGGCAGGCATATGACAAATCTAATTAATACAGTCAGCCCTTGAAATGATCACAGTTGGTCTTTATTCTCTGGCTTATTTTCAGTTCAACTTTAATTATATTTGTAGTCCTTTAGGTTCCCAAACCT
>NC_048218.1:173852860-173864996 GCF_002007445.2 Ailuropoda melanoleuca
TGCCAAACTCGCTGGTTGATGGTTAAGCATACTGAAGTTTGAGATCCACTGCCAGCAGAATTCAGGGCTAACCTCAGAATTAGACAGGGGTCTGTAAGAAGTTCAGAAATAGCTGAGGTAGAACCAGTGAATCACTGAAGTAGTGAAAGTGTAGTGTGTGCACACCTGTAAGACGGTTTATAAGCAGGAATCACTTAAGACAAGGAATGAGACTCAGGGCTATATTGTCATAAAGAAGCTTATAATAATGTGAAGGCAGTAGCTATTCTCAGTAATTGGTTATAATATTCGAAGTTTCATATGTGATGGGGAATTGGTCAGTGGTTATCTCCTGTTAATCTTGCGAAACAGTTTTAAGTTTTGCTTATGATTTTCAGAGGCATAAGCAAGAAATAACCCAGGTTAAGTTAATCTTACAAAACAAGCTAAATTAAGCTTTGTTTAAATGAATAAACTCGTTTTATCTGCTCGGGACATTTTCAAGACTGATCTCTGTTTTTGATGTTAATAGGTTCTATTTACTCTATGTACGATTATGGAAATGGACTTAGCATGTATGGTTCATTTTACATATCTGGAATATAGTATAGACCATAGAATAGACAAGATGTGAGGACATAGTAAAGTTTTATTTATAGAGCTCTTAGCACAATTCCTGGAACATACTGTATTTCATCAAATCGAAGATGCCATTGATTTAAAGATCTATGATTTTTTAATTTATAGTGGGAAGAAGAGGAATTGCACTATAATTCAATGGTGAGTAATCACTCAGACATTTCACTTTATACTTATTGAAAGAGTTCTTTTAAATATATATACACACATATAAAATCCTATAGGATTATTTGCATGCTTTGAAAGAAAATATAAGCAAAATAAATTAATGAAGGCATTTCTAAAGCTTTTAAACACTCTGAGTTTGGCTCTTCTTACTATCTTCGCAATTCACAATTTCATCTTTGTTCTACCAGCATTGTGATATAAGCATCGCTAAAAAGAATGTTCAGCTATTGGATCAGTGTGTTTATTTTTCCAGCCAGTGACTTATTTTTCCAGTTTGGGTGCTAGAAATAAGATAAAAAATTTTATCGGATTATCAAAGAATTATAACTGTGGCTAACATTCTTTCTTTAAATTGATTCCTAAATTATTTTTGATTCAGCTGTTAAGTAATCACAATTGTCTAGTCAAACTTCCATGTAACAACCATGTTCACTCACGTATAGTTGATTAATGTGTTACAATTACCACGTGGCTGAGAGTGACTGAAAGATTTAATAGTCACCCCAGATATAGACATTAGACATTCTAATTTGAAAAAAAATTAATTGAAGAACAATAGTTTGTGCTCAAGGAAAATGGTACACAGATAGTAGCTGCCCATTTTCTCATAAGAGTGTTTTATTGTGGTCTTCTCTCACACTATATACTTGAGACTTGTATAGTTCAAGTCTTGACTATTTACTTAGTAGATGTCTGAGTCTCCATTACTCTTCCCCTTGTAGCATAGTTCCTACTTGCCTAGAACTCATCAAATAGTGGTTATGTTAATGAGGTCATGTTTTGAAAGCCCAGGGCTTTGCACATAGCAGTCCTTCAGTAAATATTAGACTGTCTTTTGCCCCAATGCTGCTGACACCCTTCCTGAATGCCTTATCTCCTGGTGACAACCATCCCTAGCCTGCTGTGCCCCAGATTCCATAACCCGCGTTTAATAACTATGGAGGTTTCTGAACTCCACCTGGAGATGGATTCTACTTTGGTAAGTATGGAGTGAACCATGGAATATGAAATGAAAATATTAATGATGCATTTCTTTCTTTCTTTTTTTTCCAGTAGTTTTGCCTTTACTGCTTCAAGATCCTGAAAATTTATTAAAGGTTTTGGCTTTTTATGAATCTGGATTTGTGGCTTCAAATTGAGCTGGAGGATTTAATAAAGGTGAGGATCTGCACAAAAGTTAGTTTTCTTATTGCTTCATGAGCAGTATTATATATTTAGCAATCATTTTACCAAAACTGGGAGATGTTTCTGTTGGCCCATTTGTTTCCTTTACTCTTAATTCTACAGACTACAATCTGAATTATTTAAATTAACCTTCAAGGCCCTTGGTAATCTGGCTCTGTATTAATTCTTCAACTCTGTCTCCTTATGCTCTCTTCCAGAAACTTCTGCTGCAGTCAGATTGATCTCATCGTAGTCTTTTCTACAGAATACAATCTGAATTATTTAATTAACTTTCGAAGTCCTTGGTAATCTGGCTCTGTGTTGATTCTTCAACTCTGTCTCCTTATGCTCTCTTCCAGAAACTTCTGCTCAAGTCCGAGTGATCTCATCATGGTCTTTCGAACATACCATGAGCATTTCTGTCTTCCTATCTTTACTGTTCAAACGTCCCTCCAGCTAAAATAAATTTCATTCTTTTTTTCTCCACAAATGTTGCTTTTATTACAATGTTCTATCCTCTTATTGTAAAACACACTCATATTTCCTTTATTTCATTATTCAACAAATATTTCTCTTTTTTTGTAAAGATTTTATTTATTTGTTTGAGAGAGAGAGAGAGAGAGCATGAGCAGGGGGAGGGGCAGAGGGAGAAGGAGAAGCAGACTCCCCGCTAAGCAGGGAACCCAAAGTGGGGCTCGATCCCAGGACCCTGGGATCATGACCCAAGCCAAAGGCAGACACCCAACCGACTGAGCCACCCAGGCACCCCAAAAAATATTTCTTGAATACATAATATTATTAGGCAAGTGGATAAGACAAACAAAAACTTCTGTCATTATAAAATAATAAAGGGTATAGGAAATAAATAATAAGCATAACTTTAAAATATATTTTTTAATGTTGATCATCATACTAAGAGAAATTAGAGTGATCAGACTAGTTTAATAGACCTTATCAATAACTGTCAATTCCAGTCTATGGCATATTTAGAAACTGTGCATTAATTGTTATTTTATCCATATATATAGGTTGCCTCCATAATTAAAGCATAAAATTTAAAAAGACTGAATTAATTCATGTCTGCAATAGAATCAGCATGCAGTAGAAAACAAAGCAATTCAAACTGACCTGCAACTCCCAGGTATGTAAACACATTAAAGCCTCACAATAGCACAAATAATTATTATTGACAGATTGACTCTTGTGTTCCCTGTACCCTGTTTTTCCACAGGGGAGGTAGGCATTCTTGTATCACTTTGAAGATGAATAAGAGAAGTGACTTGGAGAAGTGAGACTTGTTTCTTGCCAGAGAATGGACCAACAGCTCAGTCTCAGGGAGCAGAGAGGCAGAGGGTCTCCACCATCCTCCAGGGCCAAGGACCCCACTGCTTGGAAGAGTCTTAGTATGGCAACCACGGTCCAGAAAGGTTTAGCTAGCCACAGAATCTGCTCAGAATATTTAAGCTTAAGTGTCAAATTCTCTCAGGTGGTGACAAACTACATCCAGGACCCAATAAGTGATGAACTAGGGAGAATGGACCCTCACCTGCATAATGATAAGCACTAAGAAGGTATTGTAGAATATTAGAATATTAGAGTGTAGATTGTTTCAGTTCTTACTGTTAAAACCAAAGATGCTGAGAACATTTTTCTGTAGGTTTAATAAGTATCTAATGTTCTTGCTATATGCATGTTATGCATTAACTGATAATTTTATAGATATCAAACTTCTAGCAAAATATTTGTATGCTTTTGTGAAACTTAACAACTTCTTTTCCATGCTTACAGAAATTAAAATTTGGCAGTGAATTCAGCACATGAGATATTGAAATTTACCTTTTTTTTGCATTTTTTTTTTTCTTGACGCTTCCCACTGCAGCTACCTCCTCACTGGCTGAGCACTGGGGCCGCACCTCTCTTGCATTTTAAATGACATCTCTAAGTAACTTTTTATAAAATCTGTATGAACATTTCTATGTCTTTTCCACTTGGCTTCTGGCACCTACAGAGTTCCCATCTGAACTTGGAAATCGTAGTAGCTAGTTACCCGGCTCCACAGGACATGATACTGGGTTCCTTGGAATTGGAGACAAGTCATCCCTCTAAATGTGTCCTTATAGTGAAGAGCCCACACTGGTTTGTCTATACACATGTGAAAATCTCAAATCTTNCCCACACCGGTTTGTCTATACACATGTGAAAATCTCAAATCTTCTTGTACTCTTTGGAGCTTAATCAGACGTTCCTTTTGGCAAATTACTTTCTTTTTCCTTTCTTATTCATGAGATCACCATTTCTCCCTTTTTATTTTTCAAAAGGCGTTACAATGTTCAACTCCAACAGATGTACTTCTTTTAAAATGCCTTCTGTGAGTTATATCCATCTCTGAAAACAGATGTAGGAGCAAAATAATAAAACAAAAGTTTATAACAAAGCTCATGTATCAAGTGTCGAATGGTACCGATCACCTGGAAGAAAGCAAAGATCCAAGATTTAGTAATCCGCAACAGTGATTACTAAATCTCCCATTTTTCTTTTCCTCCCGGTTCTTAGTTTCTATTTCTGTCATTTCAGACTTGGGGATTTTGGCTCTGGATTCCAGCCCATTTTTCCCATTGGAAGTTTTTCAGAAATCCTATGGGTAAGAGAGCAGCTGGCTTATGATATTTATGTGTCTAAGCTCCCTAATATGCCTAGTTACTGTGGAGACTGAAAGCAAATGAGAACCTGAACTGGAAGCAAACTGACAGAGGCTGAACGGAAATGCAGGCTTAAGTAGGGAAAGCATACAGTGTTATTGCACAGTCCCTTCCAAATGAAGTTGTGAACAGGTTATGCAGTGTTCTTTGTTTGCAAAGACACCAGTTTAAAAAAATCACAATATTTATCAGTACTGAAAACAGACATCAGATAAACCCGTGCAGCTTAACATAGTGTACCATGAAAGCTCTCTGATGTTTGAATTGATTCTGTGTGAGATTATATATGCTTCAACTGCTGTTCCCTCTTTACTGTTTTAAAATGTTAATTGTTTCATCCTAGATAAATGTTACATATATCTACCTCAGTTTACTCATTATTATAACAAAATCATACCTCATACATTTGTACCACATTATTTGTAAGTTAAATTCATTTATTGTGACCAGATTTTCCTAACCTGAAAAATAAAGGCAAAAATGAAGCCATCCGGTTTGCCACCCCCACTTCCTTCTGTCCCCTTGCCTTTCTGGCTTTGCCAGTGCTTCCCATTTCCCTTTTTATCTTTATTATTTGAAAGAGATGTTGTGCTTTCCTCAATACTTGATGTCTAAGGATCTCCCCAGCTTTAACAGTACACAGAAATTTATGTATGCACCATCTCCTCAAAAGGGTGTTACTCCTTGTTGCAAATGAATAAAATAAAGAACGCTATACTTCAGTTAAAATGATCCCAGGGTACTGGGATGGAGCCCTGCATCTGGCTCCCTGCTCAGCGGGGAAGCTGCTTCTCCTCTCCTTCCACACTTATGTGCGCCTGCGCTCTTTCTTTCTCTCTCTGTCTCTCTCTGTCGAATAAATAAATAAAATCTTTTAAAAAATAATTTTCCAACATTTAAATATTCTTTTACACATAAAGTATCTTTGTTATAAGCAAGTTATGATTCTTCACACACATACTTTTTATCCTAATTATAAATTTCTCTTTTTGCAGAAGTGTTTAAAATGATTTTAGTTGCAGAAGACAGAATGATGCTTAAGACAAGTACTAAAATAGTAGAATTGGAAAGACTTGACATATGAACTATCTTAGGACTCAATTTCTCCATGTATAAAATTCATTCTTTGGTGATGTTCATTGGAGACACTGTGATAGTGTAGAAAGAGAATGAAATAGAGATTTAGAACCCTTGGTGCTAATTCTGGCTCACCATTTATTAACTAGGTGCATTTTCAAAAAGGAACACTATTTTCTGCCAACCACACTGACAGGGTCCTTGTGAGGACCAAATATGTATGAAAGTACTTTATATATTACAAAGTACTATCTGAGTCTACTCTATTAATATTTATTGCTGTATTCCTATTTGCAGAGTAGGCTTATTTATAGCAGGTACACAACAAATTATTTTTAATTAAATATTTTAAAATTGCAAAATAATGTATGCTCCTTTGATGAAGAGAAATGATAAAGTATATGGAAAGACAAAATTGATAACTTTCTTATAAACTCTTCTTTTTTTTTAAAGATTTTATTTATTTATTCAACAGAGATAGAGACAGCCAGCGAGAGAGGAAGCACAAGCAGGGGGAGTGGGAGAGGAAGAAGCAGGCTCATAGCGGAGGAGCCTGATGTGGGGCTCAATCCCAGAACGCCGGGATCACGCCCTGAGCCAAAGGCAGACGCTTAACCGCTGTGTGGCCCAGGCGCCCCTATAAAATCCCTTCTTAACTCTCAGGGATAAAAGCCCAGTGTAGAACCTTCCACAACTTGGTTTATGCTCGTGTGTGCATGTGCTCATGCATGTGTGTGCATATATATTTAACTTCTGGTTTTTTATTTAATAATTGTTTTTGTTTTTCCTCATTATTCTTTTCCTAATACATATTCATATTTTCCGTATTTGTTCTATGGTTCACTTTTTTACTCTAAAGTATGTCAGGTTTGTGTAGTTTAAGTGTGATCTCTGTACATGAAAGAAGGAAGATCTAACATTTTAAAAAAATCACCGTATAATTTTATACGATGAGTATACCATAACTTATCAAACTATCCCTTTATTGATATATGTTAATCTTGTCTCGAGGTTTGCCACTATAAGTAATTCTAAATAAACTATAAGGCCTTAATTTCTATTGGATAGATTCATAAAGGTGGGCCAAAATGTGTATTTTTTTAATAGTTCAAGATAATATCAGATCACTTGCTGAATTCATATTCATACCAGCCATGAATGAAGATGGCTACTTTTTTGTTTGGCTAATCTTATAGATTAAAAACAACAACAACAACAACAACAACAAAAACAATCATTATTATTGCATCAATTTTCTTTCTTTCTTTCTTTTTTTGACTGTTAGTTATATTGTGCTTATTTTCATATTTTAGTCCATGAATTAGACTTCAACCTGTTTTCTAGACAAGAAATTGTCTAGATCGATGTTGTCCAACAGAACTTTCTGCTGTGATGGAAAGATTCTATATCTACACTGATCAGTATGGTAACCAAGAGCCACATGATACTGTAAGGTACTTGAACTAGAACTAATATGACTGAGGAACTACAGACTTAATTTTATTTTTTATTTTTATTTTTAAAGATTTTATTTATTTCAGATAGAGTGAGAGCAAGAGAGAGCCCAAGAAGGGGAGAAGGGGGTGGGAAAGAGGGAGAAGCAGACTCCCTGCCGAGCAGGGAGCCTGATGTGAGGCTTGATCCCAGCACCCTGAGATCGTGACCTGGACCGAAGGCAGACGCTTAACCGACTGAGCCACCCAAGTGCCCTTATTTCATTTTAAGTTCATTTGTGTTTAAACTGAAATAACCACATGTGTCTAGTGACTCTTTTAATGGAGAGGGTAGGCTAAGGTACAGTTCTTTTATGTATTTAGAATTGATTCTCTGGGTAGGGACGGGGGGAAGAAAGTGTGGTTTTTAAACTTAACAGTTAAAAATATAGTAAAATGGTTATTTTTGTGTGAGCAATGTAGTACGTGCTACTGAAGAACTGCTTAGAGAGTGACTCAACACCATCAGTCACCTCGATCTTTTTTGGCAAGTCAAGTCAATCAACTCTCTTGCAATCAGACTTAGCATTTAGATGCTTATTGGTCAAAAATAGTATATGATTCTGCTCTACTGTAATTTAAGTGGTTAACTTTGAGGAAATGGCTTTGTAATATTGAATTCATGCTTTCCGTTTTGCTGCTATTATGTATTAACATATAAGATGCATTATTAATTTAATAATATGTATTTTTATGTGATAGGTTGTAACATAACTTTGCTTCCTACTTTTTAGGAGAAAACAACATTTTCTTTTACCTAAATTCTGCCTCACGTGACTTTTCAACACTGGAACCTTTTTAAAAGGTAATTTTATAAAAGTAAAGTATTCTACGCTTTCTGAATTTTTAATCTCCTATAATTAGCACTTGAAATGAGTTTCTCCTCCCCCCCCATTTGATAACAGATTGTCTCATTGAATCACTAGATTTCAAAGTAACTACTTTGAAGGGGACTTTTTTTTTCCCTATTATTTCTCGCAGAAAGGGAAGTCAAGAAAAGTTCTGTCTTCTGTTACTGGCACAAATCTGGGCTTAGTAGAGCCATCCCAATTTCTAAACCCTACCAGTTTAATATGCAAATATCAATGACTTGAGTAGCAGAGAATGTAATCCTCTTATAGTCTCAAATTTATCTGAGTCCTTAGAAATCCTGATTAGCCTTGGTAATCACCTGGCTCCTTTCTTGGATATTATTAGTATCTCTGGGGGTTGCACATTTTTCCATGTGAGAAAATATGATTTTGGCTACAGCTGCTTCTGGGGTTCTCTTCTGTCAGAGAAATATCATACATAGAGTTTGAGTTTTTGTAATAAAATATCTGGACAGATATTTTATTGCATATCCACTAATTAAAAACTCTCCATCCATTTGAAAAGTGAACCCACATTGAAACTTGTTTGCAATATTTGATCTTTTTATTTCATTTACCATCCAAACCACTCTATATAAGCATAACTCTATTCCTGTTTTAACCTCAATTTTACATATAGATTATGGAGTATATGAACTTTCCAGGTGCTCATATTTAATATTTAAATATTAAATATTAAAATTAAATTTAATTAAATATTAAATATTCCAAGTGCTCCATTTAATATTTTTATGGTGAAGTGGGGACTCAAGTACATATAAATACCCAATCAAGAGTATACCCCAATACCATAAAGTGTAAAAACTCTGAGTTTGGAGACATACCTTCCCAGAGTTGGCTGTCATTCTCCCAACTTAGGCTATATTCTTTTATTGGTAAAAATCCAGCTAATTATATTTATTTAATACCAATTAGTACTCTTACAACAATTAAATAAAATGTATTACCTGCCAGTGTTTACTACATTTCTATCCATATACCTAGCATTGGATAACTGTTTATAAATAATACTTTTGTTTGTTTTCCCTTTCTTGTCAATTTCATTCTAAGATGATGTAATCATACTATCTATGGTTTACTCATAAAATTACTTTAAAAATATGCAATAAACCTAAGCAGTGAAGGAAAAAAAAAAAGCTTTTCAGGTCAAATTTAACTGAATTTGAGTCTCAATGATAGCAAACCCTACAATATAGCAGGAAACAGCAAAACCAAAAATGTGAATCTTGTTAAGTAGGAAATTGAAATAAAACTAAAGTGTATCTGATAGTTTACAAACATAAAAAGGGCAGCTTTAGTAATAGTTCAACATGGCTAAGTTAGAAGGTCTTAAGACTAATATAGATTCCTATTAAAGATTTATTAAGAAGGCATAGAAATTCTAAATCAGAAGAATAAGGGAAAGAATACAATTATTAAAAGTATTTGAATATAACCTTTGTGCTGATAACGTGTTGTGTAAGATTAAGGATAACTGCAAAGACATTAACATTCCTCCTGTCAAACATTAGGGATTACTTCCCCTTCTCCCTACCTTGACAGTGTGGTAACAATGACACTATGCCAATTCTGGGCTAGTCTTCAGCAGGATAGGCAGCCTCCTCATGGGTCTCTTGGAGCCCTAGGATGCCATGTAAGAAGTCCAGTGACTCTGCTGAAAAGCACACAGGAAGAGGCTCTGAGGCTACAGTGGGAAAGAAAGTGACTCAGTTGAGAACAACTTTCCCGCCATCCATCTACCACTTCAATACCATGGAATGGCCCTGGTGAATGCCATTTAAAGCAGAAGAATCTACCATATGAACCCTACTCAAATTCCTGACCCACCAAATTAGGAATTATAACAACATTTTTGTTTGTTTGTTTTAGAATACAAGTTGTAGGGTAGCTACTTACACTATAATAGACAACAAAAAAATGCAGAGGTGAAGGAAAAGAGTTCCTTGCCAATTGCAGTTACATATACAACTGTTTCATCATTTTTAAACATATTAACTGTTAAGATAGTAATCCTAAAATAATTTATCCAAACTTGGTTATTTGAGCAGATTAACTGACCCAGAGTTTTATTAATGTGTGGATAATCTTTGCAGTAATTATTGGTCTTTACTGTGTTAATTTATAGAGCTAACCTGTTGTAAAAACCATGAAAGGATGCAGGAAAATTGGATAGTTAGAGTCTCAGCATATTTTATTTATAGAAGAGAATACTAAGTTTTCTATCAAAAAACCTGAGATAAGATATTTATTCTGCCACTCATTAGCTTGGAGACTTTGGTCGAGTCACTGCCTTTGTGGGTTTTTAATTCTTCATCTATAAAATTAACTCATCGGATTGCCTATCCATAGGTAGTTTACGGCTCTCTTTGAAAAATCTTTAAGTTCCTATTTTATCGTGGGGGGATATCACTTGAGGATACTAGGTCACAGAAAGGGGAACATAAGAAGAACTTATGGCAGGGGCCACTTTATCATAAAGGTACACCTGGTCACTTGGATGGGGCGTTTGCAGTCTATTTTGGGAGATGTTGAGGCAGCAGGAATATATGAAGTTTTAAAATTTATGATACAGTTATTAGGTCGTGCTATAGTTTGAACATTTGTGTCTCTCTGTGAGTCATGTGTCAAAATCCTAAAGCCCATAGGATGATACTAGCAGAAGAGGTCTTTGTGAGCTACATAGGTCATGATGGTGGAGTCCACATGAATGGGATTTGCTCCTGTGAAAAAGACCTCATAGAGCTCTGTCAGCCCCTTCCACCCTGTGAAGATACAAGGAGAAGTCTGCCACCTGGAAGAGGGCCTCTATCTCACCATTCAGGCTGCCACGCTGATCTCAGGCTTCCAGCTTCCAGAACTGTGAGAAATAAATTTCTGCTGTTTATAAGCTACCCAGTCTGTGGCGTTTGGTTTTGGCAGCCCGAACAGACTAAGATAGGTTGCAACTATTTTAACATGTCACAGCTAAATTTATGGTACCAAGCCTGGGAGGTTTGAGAGCCGTTGACTTCCTCCCTAACACCAGGTAGTATAGTATCTTCAACATTCTTGACTCTCCTAAATATTTCATCTTCCTAAACTAACCCTTGATAATTTCTCAGTGAGAGCTGCTTTTGTACAGGAAGGAGTCAATACATACCACTTGATTCTCATGTGTTGGCTTGTCAGGTAATAGTTGTAGTTTGGGGAATGTTTTCTTATATATTATTTATCACAGAAAGTATATTTTCTTATGCCTCCTGTGAGCAATTCAGAATATAAATAATTTGTATTTTTCCATTAACTCGATGCCTTCTCTGCAATTTCCATACTTTGAACTTACTTGTCATAGGTTTAAGTGATAAAATAATATTAGAGATAGTTTAACATACATTGTTAGCTATAGGAATTTTCTAACTTAATTGGCTTCCCTCAGCATGTGAGTTTTGGGGAGATCATTATTACTGGATGTGGGCTTTCCCTTTAGATTCAAGTGGATTGGGTACATTGTGGATTTCACGGTAGCATTTTCTGTCTTCTCACCTTCATTTAAGGTGACACTTTGATCAAAGGTGGCAAAGCATGAAATTATGGCCAGCTGTAAAAATGTCACATGCTATTTCAAAATCCTCCTGCAGTTGGAGAATTTCCTGATTATCTGGATCCACCATGGGAATTAAAATTCAGTGTGCCTGACATTACAGCATGTTTTAACAAGAGCACAATTATATCCCTACCCTGTTCCAATATAGAGTTGCCTAGTCAGAATTGTTAGACAAGTCCACGGAGGATTGGAACTGTCACCGGGCATCAGCTCACACAGGAGAATAAAACGAAGTCAATGGTTTCTGCCTTTATGAAAATTACTGATTGTATTTTACTTAAAAATATGTGCTCCCATGCCTGGAGCAAGCCCCAAGAATGTAAGAAAATCGATCTATTTTCAAATTTTATGACAAAATACTTTATATAATAAGAACGGTTAGCTATTTCTTCCTTTGTAAAAAAGAAAAAAAAATCTAGGACATATGCAGCAACTGTCACAATCATAAAAAGTAAGACATTT
>NC_048218.1:173865096-173867398 GCF_002007445.2 Ailuropoda melanoleuca
TTCATGGAATTCACAGGCTGGGAGAGTAGACAGAAATTCAAATAAAATTAATTCCCTAGTCAGAAAGAAAAAAAGATGAGAAAATAAATAATTACAACCCAAAGATGATAGGGCTGTCTAATAACATGGGTTTAAACACAGTGCTCAGGCCTAACAGCAGCTGCAGAAAACTTAAGTCTGCAAAAAACAGTCATCATTTCTAGGAATGTCATTGTTCTCTGAAGGTGAAATGTATATGTTTATAGTAAATGTTTAAATGTCAAAATGTTTATAGTAATTTATGATTAATGTGTGTCTTTCATCTAAATTGAAGAATCACTTAAACTCATGAAACATGGGACATTGTCAGCAACAAGAAAAAGTCTTTTTTTTTTACTCTACTTTAATAATGTTTGGTGTTTGCACCTAAGAAAAAATATGTAAGAATTCTGATACAGCCAGCAGACACAACGTAACCAGAAGGCTAACAGAGGAGCAGACAGACAGTGGGTTTTGTGACGGTGTCTTGGCAGCTGCCTGGGGGAAAGGCAGACGTGTGCACAAGAGGCTTCTGAGCTCTGTTTGTCTCTGTGAGAGCAGCTTCCCATTCTTCGCATCAAAGGCTGAGCATCAACAGAGGACTTATTTGAAGACAGAGGCCTACTGCTCAGAATATTCTGAGTGTTTCCTTTATTTTTCTCACCACATTAGCACCATAAGAAGGGGCTCTCATTCCCATGGCAGGAAAGAGTAGTTAAGTCCTCTTGCAGATTTGACTCACATCTTTAACTTGACTTGTTTTGGATCCTTGAGGCTCATGGTTCCCCTCATTTTTGTGGTTAGGAAGAACACCATGGCTTCTACATTTCTGCCTGTTCCCGCCTTTTGGGGTTTTCTCTTCCCATCATCTGGCTGACCTGGAAAACATCTTCTGAATATATGAACTTAAATCATTGCTGTTAATTAAATTTGATACATGTCTTTTATATTTAAGGAAATATACCTTCAATTCCCTTTTTTGTTCATGAATACTTCTTACTCAGTAAATGCCACTGAGTGGTGTGAGGCACGTTGAGATATCCCTTCGCAGGTGAAGGATAACTTATTATATCTGGCCCCTCCTACGACCAAAAAAGGAAAAGGCACCAATGCCTAGTGTCCTCTTTAGATTTTGGAAGCAGCATGTATTTCATTTGAGTGTGTTACTCTGGCTCATTTATTGAGTGACCTGAAATGCTGCTAGTTTT
Organism: Ailuropoda melanoleuca; assembly: GCF_002007445.2. Taxonomy (NCBI): domain Eukaryota; kingdom Metazoa; phylum Chordata; class Mammalia; order Carnivora; family Ursidae; genus Ailuropoda; species Ailuropoda melanoleuca. Next base: position 173,866,323 of record NC_048218.1, read on the forward strand.
GACGGGGGCCCCAAAGCAAAGGCTCTACTGCTAGTCCAGGCTTCCATGCAAGCTGCTCTGCCCCTTGGCCACATGACTCAGCAGATCCAGTGGCGGCGGAGTGTCAGTGGCGGTAAGGGCGCTGTGTGGAGCCTTTGTCAGGCACAGGGGAACCTCACTGAAGTATGATCGGGGGAGAGTCTAGGAGATGCGGTCAGCGTAGCTACAATATTGTCCATTTTGTTGATCATATCAGAGACCTAGCTTTTGGTTTCTTTGGTTTTTCTTTGTTGTTTTCCTGTTTCCATTTAATTTGTTTCTTTTCATGTTTTGCTTTTTTCTTCATGATTTATTATTTTTTTTGTTTAATTATTTTCTAGTTTTTTTAAGATGGACATTAGATTAAGACCTTTCTCCCCCCACCCCAAATAGGCATTTAAAACTACCTATTTCTCTCCAACAACTGATTTATCTATATTCGTAATTTTTTTTTTTTAAGATTTTATTTACTTGAGAGAAAGCAAGGATGCACATGAGCAGGGAGTTGGCAGCAGAGGGAGAGGGAGAAGCAGGCTCTTCACTGAGCAGGGAGCCTGACGCGGGGCTCAGTCCCAGCACCCTAGGATCATGACCTGAGCTGAAGGCAGACGCTTAGCCGACTGACCCATCCAGGCGCCCCTACATTTGTAAATTTTCACATGTTATACTTTTATTTTCATTTAATTAAAAATATATTTTTATTTCCTTTGCAGTTTCTTCTTTGTTGCATGTATTATTTGTTGGAAGTACTTGGGAGTTTCCCAAACTTTTTCTATTATTTCTGATTCAATGTTTTTAAATATTTTAATCCTTTAAAATTATTGATTTTTGATTTATGGTCTTGCCTAAGATTGATGTGCAAATGCATGTATACACGAAAAGAAGGTATATTCTTTTCTTGCCTGATAGGACAGTTTACAAATATGAGTTAAGTCAACTCTGTTAGTGTTGGTCAGATCATGTATATTCTTAACTAATTTTCTACCTAATTTTTAAAACAATCTATTTTTGATAGGTACCGATATCTATACCTATGATTTTTAAGTTGCCTACTTATA